>NC_052047.1:118932792-119232792 GCF_903992535.2 Arvicola amphibius
GCAATGAAGGCATCGGCGATAATGATGACCATGATTAAAATGAAGGTGATATTGGCAATGTCTTAGTTAGGGTTTCTATTGCTGTGAAGAGACACCATAATCATGCAGCTCTTATAAAGGAAAACATTTACTTGGGACTGGCTTATAGTTTCAGAGGTTTAGCCCATTATGATCAGAGCAAGAGGCATGGCAGCTTGCAGGAAGACATGGTGCTGAAGAAGGAGCTGAGAGTTCTTACATCTTGGTCCACAGGTAGCAGAAGGAGACTGCGTGCCAATGGGTGTAGCTTGAGCATATGAGACCTCAAAGCCTGACCCCATAGTGACACAGTTCCTCGAACAAGGCCACACATACTAATAGTGCCACTGCCTATGGGAAAAGCATTCAAACACATGAGTCTTTGGGGCCCATTCTTATCTAAACCACCACAGATGACAAGGCCACAGATACATTACAAGAATTAGACCTCACATACCTATGTGGGACATTGGTAAAGAGCAGGTTTGCAAAGGTGATCATGAGCATCAAAACTGTCACCACCTACATCAGGAACTCTGGGCAGTGTGGGAAAGGCAAGGCTCCAAGGCACTCCAGATGAAGAGTGGGGCAGGAAGGGATACTTGAAAGAAATGCAGAGAGTTTCTGCTCTGTGTGGCGGCATCTTTGTGAGTTTGCAGCCAGAAGTCTGATGATGGCTGTGTCTACTGACAGTGCTTATCAAAGCCAGCCGTTGGGGAAACGGAGGTAGCAACATGGGGATAAAGAGGAGAGACTGGAGCCTCTGGGGGAGGCACTTACCATTGTCCTTGCCCAGGGGATACATCACGTTAAGGGAATGACTTCATTCCTGCTCTCAAGACTCCTCTCTTTCCTTTCTAAATGACAATTTAAGGAATAAAAACAAGGAAAGATAAAAATGCAAGGAAAGAGATTCTGGGAAACACACTGTTGAGCTTAAGTAAAATGACAAAGAAAGACACAAACACATTCACTCGGGGAGTCAAATCTTTAGGAAATACTAAGAAACCTGAGAACTTCTACCCTATTGGTTCAATTCAGGCCTTGTTCTCCAGACTGCTGTTGACAAGCCAGAGACAAGTAGCTTGGCTTGAGCTCTGTAAGCACCGGGGGGGGGGGGGGGGGGCGAGGGGGCACTACTAACGGCAAGCACCAGGGGGCACTACTAACTCTAGTGCAATTTAGTTCTTTACAGCCCCACAGCCTCTGTCTTTACCCCAGGACCTTTGCACATGCCGCCCATCTTTCCTAGAATGTTTCTTCTTGGCTGTATCCTGTTTCATCTGTCTTTCAGGATCTTCTTTGGCAAAATAGCTCTTATTTGTCCTGGTTAGGCAGTTCCATGGGGGTCTTATATTTCTCCTTTATAATGCTACCCTTCTCTTTTCTAATTGTTAAGATCTATGAACAAATAGCATTAAAAACAATTCCCCACACCTTTTTGCCACATGCCTGTCCCATTCAGCACCCTCATCAAGTACCTATCACATGCCCTGCTTTTGGTAGCACTTCAACAAGCCTTCGTGAAGAATTAGATATAAGCAGATAAGAGAATGGGAAACTGAGTAGAAGGTGCACATGGTAGATCTATAGACAGTGGACAAAATGATGCTTCTCCTTGAATGTGCACTGGCTCACTTGTCAAAAGGAAACCCATTGTGTCTTTGTCACTTGGGGAATTGTAAGGAGGGAAATCATGTCTGGGTTCTGAGATTCTTACAAGGGAGAGATTTCTAAGTGATTGTATCCTCAGTGAAATAAGGTCTTCAGTTGCCTCTGGGTGTTCAAGCCAAGCCTGGAGTTCTTGTTAGAGATGAAGTTGAGAAAATCCATGTGTTCTATGCAGACTTCAAAAATGACCAAAGGAAACTTGCTGTCGTGAGTAGTTGGTGGTTTTGTGTAGCTAGTTTCACAGCAGAACCTATCATAACTTTGGAGTCCTAAAGACATGGATTGGAATCCCAGCAGGCCTTCCTGCATGCTGGGCCCTTTTGATTCCCTCTGGAGTTCTCCAGGGTTAGCACATAGATCTGAAGCAAAGAAGCTCAGCTCTCAGCAATGGTGGAAAGGCTGTGTCATAAGGAAAGGCAAGAGATGGCTGCCCATTTAAAGATTTCTGGTATTCTTAGGCAAGTGCGACCATGACGAGGTATAGAAATAATCACTATGGTCCATTTTCAACGTGCGGTGTGTCTGGAGATCATCAGAGAATAAGCTAGGGCTCTGTCTTCACAGCTGGCAGCAGGAGTCGCTTGTCCGGGTGCTGCGCGCCATTCTAGGGTTGGAAAATCACAGGCAGTCTGCTATGTGACAGAGCTCAAATGTCAGAGAAGGGAGACTCTTGGGCTCCAGGGTAGGCACTAGATAAATCCTTGTGTCCTGGACCAATAGGACATGGAACTGGGTGGGAGAAGCTATGGCAGACCCCATGAGGATTGTGGCTCCCTTAAGAACTCAGTGAATGAATGGGTAATTTAGAGACAGTGAAGTGCAAAATAAAAAAAAAAACAAAAAACAAAAAAAACCAAAAAAACAAAAACAAAAAAAAAAAAAAACACTGCTTTGCACCAAACTGGTCTGCCAGGTCTTTCAGCTTTCTCTCTAAGATGATTACATGCTCTCCAGTACTCTTCATGTGAAAAGAGGGTCACTGTCCCTCAAAGTGTGGGTGATACAACCAAGTCACCAACTACCATAGGTAATACGATCTACTGCCCCCAGCACTGTGCGTGTTATAATTAGCAGTGAAGACTCTAATGGGAAGTGGGTCTCATGATGACTTTGAATGCAAACTCATCTCCTCTCTGCCATGACATTCATAGGGGCCCTCATGGGCTCCTCCCCAGGCCATGGAAGCTATGAAAGCTGGATGAGCTCATCCTCATGGGTGGTGGGTGAGTGTGTCTCATGTACACTCCATCCTGGTGGGGTCAGTATGCCTGCGTTGTCAGATGTCTCATGTCTGTGACAAATGCCTGTGGAAACAGTTCAGAGGAGGAAGGCTGGCGCAGCTTTAGATGGTTATTAAATGCCTGTGGTCATTAGCCGGCCTGAGATGAGGCAGAACAACACGGGAAAAGCATGTGGAGGAGGAAAGCTGCTCCCTTCATGGAGGCAGGAAGGAGATGGAGGGAGATGGAGAAGGAGATAGCTAAGAGAAGGGGCTGGAGGAGAAGCAGGGCTGGAACAAGATGTGGCTCTCAAACATATACCCACAGTGACCTACTTCTTACAACCAGGCCCCACTGCATAGTGTCCAACGCTCCCCAATAATACCACCTAGTGATGAATGTACCGCTGAATTACTCCATCCATGAGGCCAGAGCCCTTAGATACAAACACTTCCTTAAACCCCTAGCATGAACATATACCAGGAACCAAGCCTTTAAGGCTGGATGCATCCTTTAGCTATGGGGAGAGAGGTCACACTTCTGGCTCAAACCATAAGAATGTCCTTTTCCAGCCAGGTCAGCAGGGGACTTAAAAAGTTTTTTTTTTAGTTTCAAACCTAGCAAGCAGCAAGCCTGGGATTTCTGCTTAACTTGTCTTGATGACAGCTTTGGGCCATCTTGGAAGCTGTGACACCTCTGACAGTCTGAACACAGGACCCAGGAGTACTCATCTGGCCCAGGTCACAGGCGCCATCCATGCAGGCCATGTTGTTGGCTCAACGTCTCATAGGACAGAGACTCAGAGACCTTGGGTGGGGTACTTTGCAGCCAAGAGCAGAGTCTTCCTTTTGGATAAACAGTGTTTGTCACTCTCTCACACCCCTGGTGGTCTCAGTGGGGATGGGAGAGGCGACACATTATGCAAAACAAACCTCACCAGGCACCCAGCCCTGGGCACACACACCTGGGCAAACTGTCCCCTGCACAATGCTGCTTTGCTCCCTAATGGGCTCTGCCTTTCATCTCTATTGGGAGGCTGTTAACAACCCCTTAACAACAGCGATTACGATGAAATGGCAGGCAGCAGAAATGACTGGTGTCTCAAAACGTATTTTATTAAACAAACCAGTGTTATCTGGCTCCGAGCACCGAAGTGTCTAAACAGTGTTCAGGAGACTTATCAATCAGCTGTCGGTCCCTAGCTCAAGATCCTCAGAGCCCTACCACCCCCATGCCCTTGGTTACTATAGCAACCTCAAAGCAGGAGTGGTAGCTGTAAACTTAAAAAAAAGAAAAGAAAGAAAGAAATGACTTTCCCCAGCCAGATGTACTTCTCTATGGATACTGAAGCCTTTGCCTGGATTCCATGTTGAGTCGGGGATTTTTTGTCCTCTCTCCCCAGCTATATGCCCGACTCAGAATCTATAGCGACTAAAATCAGACCATAAATCATGGTAATGGTGCTTTTTAGAGGATTCTTTATTGGATCAATTCAGATCATACAAGGTGGCAAGTGTCTAGTTGTGTCAGAAATATATGGGGAGGGAGGGAGGGACCCAAGCAGCTATGGCTGGAGTTAATCTCTCTGACGATTGGTATCTACTCTTCAGTAATGTATCCCTTCTTGTATCTCCTTCTGACCTCCGGTTGTGGCTCTTCAGCATCACTTTCCCCCGGGGCCTTCAATTCTTCGAGAACAATGGAACCTCACAGTTTCTGGGGTATCCCAGTAGACCCCACAGTTGTAGGGTCATAGGACAGTGTAATTAGGCAGTCAGGAGTATTCATCTTTAGCATTCCAACTTGAGGCTTCAGCTTCTTGACCCTGGCAATGAGGCTAATGTGTGTATGTATACACATACACATACACACACTCACACAAATGTATATATACATATATACATATATCTATTTCTGAGGCAGGGTCTCAGATAGCCCAGGCTGGCTTTGGGCTGTCTATATTGTTGAGACTGGTCTTGAACTCCTGATGTTCCCGCTTCCATTTTGATACAACTAGGTAAAGCATCAATTTCCTCATAAAAGAAAAGAGGAGAATGACAGTGTGCTTGCTTTTCACCAGGAGTAAATTACCGATATATGCAAAGTGTCCAGTGAGTGGGCGTAGTTTGTACTTTGGCATCTAAGTGTTCAAGGAGTGCTTGCTAGTGCCTGAAGCATGTACGCTATAACACATACGATGCAGATGTAGACCTCAGTGTTGTCTATTACACTAAGCCTTCAACTTCTCTGCATGTTTGAAAAGTTTATAATAAAACTGGGAAGAAAGGAGACAGAGCCAAAATGTCAACAGAATTTTCTATTGACAGTTGACAAGTCTCAGTTGTGTATATTTATAGTGTGCAGCATGACGCTGTTGGATCAGGCACACATGGAGAATTGGCTAAACCGAGCTCATTAGCATATGCGTTATCTCACAATGTCGTTCTCACCATGAGTGCACACTGACCCCAAGCTTGTAATCTCCCCACCTTAGCCTCCTAAGTAAGCACTGCCATTATCAGTGTGTGCTATTATGCCTGGATGCGTTCAATTTTAGTTTCCACAGCTAATTAAAGTCACATGGTCTTGTAATTCTCTGTCTGGCTTTTCACTCAATAACATGCTCTTCAGGTTTAGCTGTGTTATTGAAAATGACAGGATTCCCTTCTTTTTAAAGGGTGAATAATATTCACTTGTATACACACATCATATGTTCTGCATCCAGTCATCTATTTGTGGATGTTGGCTCTTATGAATCCTGCTTTAGTGAATATGGGAATGTAGGTGTCTCCCTGACATATTTCTATTACGTGTATACCCAGTTGGTTGTTGAAACACTGTACTGAAGGTTTCCTATGTCATAGGCTCCATGTTATTTAGATGTTAAAAATCACAGAGTATTCAAAGGAGGTGCTTCCCACCCCCAAGAAGCCAGCATCCAAGTGGGAGAGACAGGAATGAATTTCAGTACTAATAACTATGGGAGAATTATCCTCATGTGGGAAGCATGGTTTTTGTGATGGGTTGAGGTCCTGGTGGGTGTAATTAACTCAGTCTGGGGTCTCATCTATCCATTGTGAGTCTGGAAGATGAAGAAAAGGAGAGAATGAGCTAGGGAGAAACAGCTGGAAAATGGAACTGTGTGTATGAACACACATGACATGGCATGCTGGAAGTCTCCAAAGAATTCTCTGCTCCCATCCCTGGCCAATGTGACCCATCTTTCAAGGCTCAATGTGAATCCATGCTATCCAATAAACATTAACCCTTTGCCTTCTTCCATGGTAGACTGAAGGGACCCAGGGTTGACTAGTAACAGGTAACATGCTACTAGATACAACTTGCTGGTCCTGATTTTGTGGCATATACTGTATTGTAGTAGACATAATCCCATGAGACAAAAGGGACACTTCTTGTACCATTGCACCCATTGCCCATTGGGTGTGGATGCTTCTAGAGAGAGGGGTAAAGTCTTTCATGCAGAGAACAGTGTGTTGGATTCTTTTCTCTGGTGGAAGTCATCTGAAAGCCATCACAGCCAATGGTCACAGTAGCTGTGGTGTGGCACACCAGGTATCTGAGGCCTCTGGGTATGACAGTACCTGCCTTCACTAGCACTCCAGACATGGGTTATATCACTAGACAAGACAGTTGCTTTATTGGATCCCATCTCTTGATGTAGCTGTGGCTGTTTTGAGCTCAGTGGCCGCAGTGAGCAGTTATGGCAGAGACGCAAGGGCTCTTGAAATACCCCGTATTCATTAACTAGTCCTTTACACAAAACCTCTGCCACGCTTTGCTCTTGAGAATCAGAAAGAGGCTCTAGTGAGTCACTCTAGCCTTTTCCCTTCCATGCTCCTCTTCCCTTCCCCCTTAGAAGATGGTCATCGAAGCTCTTCCTCTCTACAAGCCACCTTTTACGTACCCAGCCTCTGCCTCAGTTCTGAGGAACCACACTTAAGAGGTGGCCATGTGATAGATAGTCACAGACAGAGTGAATCCTTGCTGGATTGCATGGAGAAGTCAACAGGTAATAGATCAAAACTTGTAAGAATATTGTGGAAAGGATGAGGGTGGACAAGAATCAGCAGGGAAAGGCAGGGGACAGAGGAAAGGCAGGGGACAGAGGAAAGGCAGAGTCGGGAGGCTGGGGCCAGACATAAGGATAGTGAGGAAAGGGGTAGGGTGGATTCTACTCACCCTTGCTTGACCTTGGTTCAGGCACAAATATGCTCCTTGGAGAAGCTCTTTTGCGTTAGACTGCATAATAAAGGAGTGAGGGCTAATCAAGTCTGTGTCCCGAGCTGCCCACCCTGTGGTCCATTCCAGGTGTTTTGTAGCAGGAATGAAGGACCAGTTTTACTTCATATCCCTAGAAAGACACATTGACAAACCCCTTGAACGTATGCCAAATAGGGTGTTCTGGGAAGGCATGGGCCCTTGCCTGGAAGTTTTTCTGATTCTGTTTTCACCCTGCTTGGCTACCTCCAAAGAAGAATAATGGTCTCTTGTCGAAGAGGAACTCACCAGGTAGGCTAGGCTAGACCCAGAAATCCATCTTTGCCTCTCCAGTGCTGGATTTACAGGTACATGCCACAAGCCTGGAGTTTTGGAAATGTAGGATCTGGGAATCAAACTCAGATCTTTACGCTTGCAAGGCAAGTCCCTAACTGACTGGGCATCTCCACAGCCTGGTTGTAATCTTCTTTTGTTTGTTTGTTTGTTTTTTTGAGACAAGGTTTCTCTGTAGTTTTTTGGAGCCTGTCCTGGAACTAGCTCTTGTAGACCAGGCTGGCCTTGAACTCACAGAGATCCGCTGGCCTCTGCTTCCCAAGTGCTGGGATTAAAGGCGTGCGCCACCACCGCCCGGCCCTGGTTGTAATCTTGAAGAAATAATAATAGTTGCCCTCTAGATGAAGCAGTGTTAGGGTTTAGTACAAAATGTCTCTCAAGAGCTCCTGGGCTGAGACTTGGACTCCAAAGCAGCTGTGTTCAGAAGTCTGGCATCTGGGAAATGATTGGATCATGGAGGCTCTCTTGATTTCCTTATTAGGTAGAGGAAGTAGGTCACCTTGAAGGGTATATTTAGCCCTGGCCACTTCTCCCCTCTGCTTCCCAGTCTCCATGAGGTGAGCTGCTTTGCTCCACACATATGTCCTGCCATGATGTTGTGCCCCTAAATCATGGAACAAGTGACCAATCCTGTGCTCCCAATCCCTTTTTTCCTGTTAAGTTTTTTCTTTAAGTATTTTGTTGCAATGATGGGAGGCCGACTGGCATAGAGCTGGTGTCTGTATCACAGGGGTAACTTAATTTCCATTATTTATTTGTGACACCGGTGATGGGGGCAGAAAGGCTTTGCTTTGGGGCCCAGGTAAGAGGTTCTTTCTAGACTCTGTCTAACTCTCTACCATGGAGAAGAACTAGGAAAAAGAGCCTTTTCCAAACAAGTTATGTGCTAGGCAAGATGCTAAGATCTTTGCACAGACATATCCTCAGGTTACAGAAGATGTACTCTCACTTTGTCTCTCCCTCAGATTTGCATGTAGAAGCTGGATCCTCTGTGTGGGTGTGGCTGTGGTTGGAGACCCAGATTGGGGGGGGGGGGGTGAAGTGACCTTGAGGATGGGTTGTGTTTTTACAAAAGAGATACCCCCCAGAAGATCCCTCACTCCTTCTTCCTTGTGGGGAAGCATCAAGAAAATAACTTTCTAAGATCTACGTGGGCAGATAATGGATCTGCTGGCACTCTGGCTTTGAATTTCTCAGCCTCCAAAACTGTAGGAAGTAAATTTCGTTTGTTTATTAGTCATCTAGTCTGTGGCAGTTTGCTAAGGCAACTGCACAAGCTAAGACAGAGCACAGTTAATGAGGTAGTTCGGATACGTGTGTTTCTGTATTGGAGATGTATTTTGATCGTATCTGCCTCCAACTTTCCCCTCTCCCACAACTTAATGTTCTTTTACGTGTGTGCGCACACAACACAGAGTGGGCAGTAGATTCCTAACTTTTCAAAGTGCTCAGAATAAGTGACATTTAAAGCTCAGCCATAGAGGAAACATCTATATCAACACTTTTCTTACTTAAGGCTCAGGGAACATCATGGGAGAGGGGTCGGAAAGAATGTAAGCATCAGAGGATGCAAAAGAAGAAATGCTGTCTTCCGTCTGGACATCACAGTGGCTGCTGAGCTCATGAGTGCACAGCAGCTGTGGCTGCCTACACAAGACCTGCGCAGGATCAAGACCACCAATATTCCAGCACTAATGGGTGAGGAATGCTGAGACACCACCCTTAGCTGAGAGACATTGATAGTTACGTAGTTATGACTGCTGAGCAGGAAGAGTCCCTTCAAAGGTTCTGCCTAGGCTGGGCCTTGCCTCTCTTCAGACTGCTTTCCAGCTTTCACTGCCTTGCTCAGTGGGGTATAGGCCTTTTACGCTTTGCATTGGATTACTATTTTTTCATTGATGGGATCCATCCCTGAGAACTCTCTTCAGACTGCCCCTACTGACTCAACTTAAATGTCACCCGTATACACAGTTCTTGTCCAGTGTCCATTAGGAAGTAGTCCTTTAGATGATCCCCAGAATGCCATGTTGTTCCCAGGGCATGCACCGTGGACCACAGCCCACTCACACCTGCTGACTATCTGACCACCCCACTCACCACTGAAACTCAGCTTCCAACCAGCAGGTACCCCCTGGCTTGTTTACTGCCCTTGCCGAATGCTGACTGAGTCAGAGTTAAAATCCAAACACCAAGCGAGGCTGCTGTGTCATGTTGGCTCACAGATTTTGTCAAGCTGAAGGGACCTCTGTGAGTCCCATCGTTATTATGGGTAAATAAAGCACACGGGTCCATATTTGGCTCCTCCTGTCCATTTTCCTTCCAGCTTCTGAGAAGCAGCATGAATAATATATTCTGAGTTTTTTTGATTGAACTGTCAGCATGATTTATCTTGTAGCATCTTCCTCCCTCTCCCCTCTGTAAACAATGGTTTGTCTGCAGAGCTTCGTGCTAACATTCATCTTGATAATTTGCCTAAGGGGGTGGGAAGATGGTGACACTATTATTTTTTTAAACCCCTATAATGGATGTGAAGGGGGGAAAATTCTCCTTCATGGCGTTGGGACAGAAGAAAGAAATCAAGGTCATACAGTGCATTGATTCCTTGCTGTTTTACAAACTGGCTCAGACTCGTTTCACAACTTGAGAATAATTCAAATTGGAAATCACCTCCTGTAAAACCATCAAATTAATGGTATTCCCATTACACACCCTGCCCAACCATGTGAACAGTGAGCCTGGGCTACAGTTGCTAGAATTCTATATCGCAGTAAATAATGCCCTAACAAGACAGTGATTGCTCTCTGCCTTTGGAGTTCCCTAGTCGTACCCCTTCGACAGGCCAGGAGGGGCCCCACTGGTCCCTTGTAATGTTATAAGGCAATCAGAATGATTATGGGCCCCTGAATATGGAAGATGGTGCTTCACAGGTTCTGCTTTCTTGAATTATTGGAGTCTCTGGGGACATCCCTTTGTAACTACCACTGGGAGGGAGAGGCACTGACAGTTGCTGACGGTCTTGCTGTGAGAATATGTGCGCATGTGCAGGAGACGGAAACTCGACCATCTCTCACCCACTCACCCTCCTTCACCCGCTTTCTCAGCGCCCACAGCTTATCAATCACAGTGGTCAATTTTAGTTCCTAAAATATTGTTGTTTAGAATCAGATTCTTTCTCTTTATTCAGTCTCCGTTTCTCTAGCCCGAGCTCCCCAAGGCTCCTGCTGCCTAGTCAACAGTGTGATGCCCAGCAGTACGTTAGAGTGGCCTTCTGAGCTTTAAACTGTAGCGGTTCCCAGACAACACCTCCAGCGTGCATTTTAATTGCTTTGGGGGCAAGGACCTGGCATTGGATATTTATAAATACTCCCTGGCGAGTCTTCCATGCTGCTTGAGTTTGCCTATGCTTTGACTCCTCGTAGGATGCAGAGGGATGGGTGCTGAGGCTTTCTGAACCCGCCCCCACCCCCGACACACACTCACTCTATGCTTAAGAGCCAAGGATACTTTTGCTGCCTTCCAATGGAATGCACGGGCTCCACTGGGAGTCCTGTTAGCTTGCCCCCGTTCACACACAAGCAGCCCCAGCAGAACTGGCCTGCCTGTCTGGTTTGTGGATATTATGCTTGTTAGTGTCTCCACACCTTGGTGAATGCTGTTTATGAATCTCCAACACCTTCTCCCCAAATCTCCATTCAGGGTTCATTAATTTTTCAAGCCTAGCTTTAGGTTTTGCTTTTTTTCTACCCCCCTCCTGTACCCTCCTCCTCTGTGCCAGTGTGTTTTTATTTGTGCACCAGCCGTAGGAGTGCGTTGTGTAACTGGCTCACTTTTCATCAGTCTTCCTGTTGGATCCTGAGGGGCTTGAAGGCAGAGCCCCTGTATTATTTATGTGTAATAGCCCAGGGCTGAGCAATGTGATAGGCACATAGTGAATGTTCAATAAGTAAGTATACACTGCTGTGTATATTCAAAATGTTAACTCTAGAATGTGCGTGTCCTTCTGTCTTCAAGTGTGATTTCATTTAGATGTTCCCAAATATACACCTATAAACATGTTCAGAGTGTGAGTACACCAGGAAGGTTGCTGAATTGTGCACTGTTGTGCAATGAGAGAACAGAAAGCAAGTTGTGTTTGGTGGTGTATGCCAACCGGGATAGCCTATGGTAAGGTCCAGGTCAATGAGAGACCCTGCCCCAAATAAAAGGTGGGAAACACCTGAAGAACAGCATCATGAGGGTGGCTTATGTTCGTCCATATACCATTGTTCACACACATGAACACACATAAACACACCGGGAGGGGTGTGCATAAGCCTGAGCTACAAAGCAAGAAGACCCTGTCTCAAAACAAAGCGATTCTGGCAGCCTTACACTGACGTCCACTTCTCACTTCTTCCAAGTTGTGCAGCATTGGACCAGTTACTCAATGTCTCTGAGCCTGAATTTTCTCGTCTGTGTAATATGATCATAAAATTAGAAGATAGGATGGTAGTTAGGTCCTTCCCATGAAAGCAGGCATCAGAAGACAGCGAATGCATAAGAGATGTTAATGAGAGGGTGGGGCTGGAGAAGAGGGGGGAATCCAAACATCTTCTCACTGAAATCCTCCTCATAGCCAGCATAAGTGAAGACCACTATTGGGTACTATTTTGTGTAGCACAATGGACCACGTATGCTGAATTCCTAGGATAATCTTAAAAGACAGGTGTTGCTTTTAATCTCCATTCTAGGATCTGAGAGACAAAACACTGAATAACTCAGGGAGACACAAAGGGGACCCTGAGCATCTATACCAATGGACAGTTATGTCCCCAGAGCTCATCACACTGCCATTAATTTCAGCCTGGTTCCACCTTCCTCTGAGGATCTGTAGAATTTTGATTAACCCCCAAAGCAGGTGCTGGAAGGATTTACTTGGAGGCTGTCAGAAGGACATGAATGCACCATTTATTGTATCCCACCTCCCCTCCTCTTTCCCAGCCTTGAGAAGAGACGTGGGACCGTCTGCAAACATGATAGCAGATTGACAATCCTTCTTGTTAGTAATTAGGGCATGGTGATGCGCCCTGCTGGCAATTAGTGTGTTAATGTAGCGTGGACTGCATCACTTAGCATGATGGAAAGGTATGGCAAGCTCAGAACATTAATGTCAGAGTCGGAAGCTTCTGGGAAGTGGTGTCAAGGGAACGAAGGGAAGGCTGAAGCTCTGGAGTTGGGGTTCTGAAACTTGTGGCTTGGCTGGGCTACTGTTTGAGCCGTGTGTTCTTGAATAAGTCGTCTACACTCTCTGGACTTTAGAGGTGAAAAATACGGGATTTGTTTCTGTGGTGTGAAAAGAAGTGGGGGGAGAAAAGAGAAGAAGGTGTTCATGGAGGCTTTTGATGAAATAAAGATGAAGCTTATTCACCCCTGAGCCGCCTGTAAGGAATCCCAGGGAGTGTAATCTTTAACCAGGCAGGCTCAGCTGCCTTATGGAAATGGACCAACCCAGAACTTAGAGGTTTAGCTACAGAAGGGCTCATCTATCACTCAGAAAAGTACTAAAACTGTACTTGGGGCCATCAAGGGTGGCTCTGATACCCAAAGAGCCAGAATAGAGATAACATGGCAGTCAGCTTGCAGCCACAGTAGAAGACACCACAGTACAACCTGGCCTTGACTCATCACTGCTATAGCATCAACGTGGCACGAAGGATGGATTTCTACCCATATCTCACCAGCTGCGGCTTCTGTGGTCCTACTACAGTCCTCTATGTAAGGGTGGTGACTGCAGGTGGTATGCTAACCCTGAGGAAAGCCACTTAAAAGGAAGAAAGAGTTATCATGGATCGTAGCATCTGAGGTTACAGTAGGTAGGGGGTCACTTGACTCTGCTATTTCTGGGTCTGAGATGAGAAGAGCACCATGGTCTAGCTGCTTACCACATGGCAACCAGGGAGCCAAGAGAGCAGGAAAAGGAAGGGGATGGAGGCAAAATATGCTTTTCAAAGGCACACTCAACGATTTACATCCTGCTACCTCCCAGAGTTTCCACCACCTTCGTGTTGAGCCATGTATCCATGAATTATTTAGTCCATTGATGAGACCACAGTCCTCAGGAGCCAATCACCTCCCAAATACTGTCTCTATCAATGTAGCATTGGAGACTGTAATGGCTCTCTCTCTGTCTCTGTCTCTCTGTCTCTGTCTCTGTCTCTCTGTCTCTCTCTCTCTCTCTCTCTCTCACACACACACACACACACACACACACACACACACACACGGGGGTTCAGTGTCCACAGTGTCCACTCTATCAGTTCTATTCCTCTAGGGAACTCTGACTAATACAGACACCACACTGTCAATCCCCAAACCATGAAAATTTGCGGGAAACTTCAGATCCACACCACAACCGTGGTAAAGCTCAAAGCTGAGACTCTACCGTGCAAAGGGAGAAAGGCGCTTCCTTCTGGTCAGGGACCTTGTTTATAAACGATCACACCAGTTCTTCTCTCTCTCTTTCCAATCATCCTTATTTTTCTCACAAAAGCATTAAGCTTCTAAATGCTTCTGAGAGGGCATGCAGAATTACACTACTGGAGATGTGATGAACTGGAATTTCATCCAGAATCTTGGATACCAGGACTCAAGATCTTAGTCACTCACCATATTATTTTAATGAAGCTACAGGGACCTCCCCGCCTCTGGGACTCCAAGACACCTCTGAAGTACCGAGCTTTAGTGTACTCAAAGGAAATTCTGTGCGAGAATTAAAAAATAAAACCAACACGAAATCAGCCTGGTAGGTGAAGTCAGTCACCACTGTTCCTGGATTCCACTCTCAGAATTCAACAGGGTGTCATGGTAGTATCGCCAAGCTATGCCACTTCTGGATATTCACCAGAAAGCCTCTAAGCCAACATTCTGCAAAAACATATGCCCACCTATGTTTATTATTGTTTCTTCATAATTGCTAAGATATGGAACCAGCCTAGATGTTCACAAGGTGATGAAATCCTGAAGAAAATGTGGCACACGGCGGAGTACTGTTCAGCCACAGAACATAAGATTATGTCATTTTGAAGAAAATAGATGGAACTGGTGATCATTACTTTAAGGAAAATAATCCAAACTCACAAAAAACAAATATTACATTTCCTATGGAGTAAAAGCAGGGCTGTTTGGAAAGATGAAAGAAAGGGAACGGGGTACAAAGAGGGTAATGAAGGATGAATGATGTCATAATCTCCTAGCAGCACACAGAAGGCTAAAACTCAGGATGGAAAGAGGTGGTGTGACTCCCCGAGTCCTGGTCCTAGAGAGATGAAGAAGAAGCAAGCCTTGGATCCTTGATCCTTGGGACACACAGCCCTGTCCAAGGTACTTAACTGGGCTGGTGTCCAAGGAGATGGTGGTGCAGCATGCACAGAAACTAAGGAGCATCCCGCCCGAGACAGCCCAGTGACAGCACCATGGTTCACAGTGATCTTTGTGGAAGCAGCAGCAGCAGCCTCACTGGAATTATGTGTGAAGAGCAGACATGAATGTGTGGGAATATGGGAGGTAGCAGGATGTAAATCGTTGCGTGTGCCTTTGAAAAGGAAGACTGGGGCATGTCTGAGTGTTTTGGCAAAGTCTTGAGCCTGGAAATACTTTGGAATCTGGAAGAGGAGGAAGAAAGTGCTTAATTAATTTTGTTGATTGAGGATTTTGGTTTTTTTTTTTGGGGGGGGGTTAGCTAGTTTAATTCTTAGTTACTTCCTGCCCATTAGTTTGATTGCTGCTAAGGGAACAGCAATGGCTTTTGTCATTGGTTATTTTAAGTGGTAATTTGCAGAGGTCAGTCTGCTGAAAAGAGTCCACATGTATCATGGTGTCCACCAGGGACTGCTGTGATGGCTTGCTGTGAGGGTAGTCATTGTGGTGGGTGCTGCAGCCCACTGCTCCAAACCATTAGCACACACAATTAAATGCCAATGATGACACATCAATCCTTCCCTTTTAATCTATTCTAGTGCTGTTCTTGGAAGCAGGGACCAGGAAATCCAATGATGCCATGCACCAGCCATATAACCAGGCCCTCGTACCCAGCTTACCTTGTCTATTTTTCTGGTACAGTCATGGATGGCTGTAGACTCTGTTAAAAAGGAGTTAGTGCAAGAATCTGATTAATTCATACACATGACAAGATTAGAAAGATACCCAGGACACAGAAGATACTCAGTGAGATGTCATTTTGTAAATGTGGATAGAAAGGCTCCATGTACCAATATTTGTTGGTGCCAATGCAAATACAAATATGTATAAACAAACATGATCTCTGCCTCCATGGGGCTTTGCAGATTGGTGAGATGACAGAGAACTATAAGGACAATTACAGTACATTGCTGAGAGGGCTCAGGAAGGACTAATGGGTCACTTTTAAAAAGTGTGTGTGGAACTGGGCATGCTGGTAGCACAAGTCTTTAATCCCAGCACTCAGGAGTCAGAAGCAAGTGGATCTCTGTGAGTTCAAGGCCAGCCTGGTTTAAAGAGTGAGTTTCAGGACAACCAGGGATGTTACACAGAGAAACCCTGTCTCAAAATTCAAACCAAGCCTTCACTCCCAGCACTTGGGAGGCAGAGGCAGGCAGATCTCTGTGAGTTTGAGGCCAGCCTGGTTTACAAGAGCTAGTTCCAGGACAGGCTCCAAAGCTACAGAGAAACGCTGTCTCAAAAAACCAAAACAACAACAAACAAACAAACAAACAAAAACCAAACAGAGAGAGAGAGAGAGAGAGAGAGAGAGAGAGAGAGAGAGAGAGAGAGATAGAGAGAGAGAGAGGGGGGGGAGGGAGAGAGAGAAGTATGTGTATCTGTTTCTTTTTAAACAAATTCTGGTTTGTTCATTGTTTTGTCTTCCTGTTTGTTTTCTTTTTCTTTTTTTTTTAAGGGGTGAAGGCTTTATTTATTTGTCATTTTTAAAATTTGTTTTACATACCAACCACAGTTTCCCCTCTCACCTCTCCCTCTTCTCCCACTCCCTCCCCACTTAGATGGGTTAAGACTTCCCTTGGGAATCAACAAAGCATGGCACATCAAACTGAGGCAGGACTAAGTTCCTCCCTCCTGCATCAAGGCTGAACAATGCATCCCACCATAGGGAATAGGTTCTAAAGAGCCAGCTCATGCATCAGGAACAAGTCCTGGTCCCACTGCTAGTAGTCCCACCAAAGACCAAGCTACACAATTGTCACCCAGATGCAGAAGGCATAGATCAGTCCACTACCAGCTCCATAGTTGTCCATCCAAAGTCTATGAGCTCCCTCAAGCTCAGGTCAGCTGTCTCTATGGGTTTCCCCATCACAATCTTGACCACCTTCCCTCCTAATACAATCCCTCCATGCTTTCTTCAACTGGAATCCCCAGGCTCAGCCCAATGCTTTTTCTCTGCATCTGCTTCCATCAAGTACTGGATGAAGGCTCTAGGATGGCAACTAGAACAGCCACCAATCTGATTACAGGGGAAGGTCAGTTCAGTCTCCCTCTCCACTATTGCTATGAGTCTTGGCTGGGGTCATCCTTATGAGTTTCTGGGAGCCTCCCTGGCACCAGATTTTTCCCTAAACTCACAATGGCTCCCTCTAGCAAGATACCACCTCATCACTTTCTTGTTCCATTGGTGTAGGCGGTCCTTCTGTTTATGTGTTGCTTTCATTGGTTGAATAAAGAAACTGCCTTGGCCTTTTGATAGGGAAGAACTTAGATAGGTAGAGTAGACAGAACTGAATGCTGGAAAGAAGGGCAGAGAGACAGACACCATGGATCTCCTGCCTGAGACAAATGCCAGTTAAAATCTTTCCGGTAAACCACAGTCATGTGGCAATACATATTAATGAAGATGGCTTAAACTAATATGTAGGAATTAGCCAATAAGAAGTTAGAGCTAATGGGCCAGAAGTGTTTAAATGAATACAGTTTCTGCGTGATTATTTCAGGTGTAAGTTAGCCGGGTGGTCAGGAGGGAACAAAGGGCCACCCTCCTTGTGCAACATTCCATCCCACCTGTTTGTTTTCTAAATAGAGGAAAAAAGGAAAAGCATAGAGTTGAATTGAAGGATGTGGAAGGAATTGGGGGAGGAGAAACTGTGCTCAGAATATTTTGTATGAAGTTTTTTTTTTTTTTTTTTTTTTTTTTTTTTTTTTTTTTTTTTTTTTTTTTTTTTGGTTTTTCGAGACAGGGTTTCTCTGTGGCTTTGGAGCCTGTCCTGGAACTAGCTCTTATAGACCAGGCTGGTCTCGAACTCACAGAGATCCACCTGCCTCTGCCTCCCGAGTGCTGGGATTAAAGGCGTGCGCCACCACCGCCCGGCTTTTTTTTTTTTTTTGGATGAAGTTTTTTTTAAATAATGCATTTATTTATGTGTGTGTGCACATACACAAATGTGCCAAGACTTGCAGGTGGAGGTCAAAGAACAACATTTGAGAATCAGTTCTCTCCTTCCTACATGTGGGTCCTAGGGATCAAATTCAAGCCAGCAGGCTTAGCAGGAAGTGTCTTTACCCACTGAGCCCTGTAGCTAGCCCAGGATTACTTTTGTAGCATGTATTATAAAGACACATTAGATCTCCATACTGCAGGAAGGAATCATGTACATACATACATACATACATACATACATGTCTGTAGCATAGTACAGATCATTACTAAGTTTGCTTATTCTAAGGTGACACCTTCCCCAGACAGAGTGGTGCCCAGAGGAGGGCAGGATTGGCAGCATCTGACACTGAACAAGTGCACTATCCCCAAGTACCTGACCCCAGGTGTCTAGAAGAACATCAGCGAAGAAGTATAGGAAGGAGTGGGGATAGAGACCTCTGTACCATGAGGCTGACACTTGGTTGAAGCAGCAAGACTGAGCTCTGAAGTCACCAGGTGCCTTTGAAAATGATTTATGTGTGTGTGCCTATGAGTACATGTGCATACACATGCATGTGAAAATGCATATACAGACATTGTGTAGATACCAGAGATCAGCCTCGGGTATCTTTCCTCAGGAGACCTTTGGAGTGGGTTGTGTTTTGGGGGACAATGTCTCCCATTGGCCTGGGGCTCACCAATTTGCCTAGATTGACTGGTCAGTCATCCCCAGTGATCCACTTGACTCTATCTTCCCAGCCCTGGGATCATAGGCATGTGCTACCATGCCCAGCTTTTTTTGTATAGTTGCTAGGGATCAAACTCAGGTATTCATACTGAATGGTTTACTAACTGAGCCTTCTTCTTAACCCAAAAAACTGCCCTTTTTCTGTATCCAGTATAACTGCTGGAGATAACAGTGTCTTTCCATGGGGTGATCCCCCATCTTCTCAGATTCCCAACTCTGAATAAAGCATAAGAGTTAATTCCTGTTTCCAGTCATTGGCATTTGTGTTGACTGGCAAGGTGAGCCCCTAGAATTCCAGTCACTCTGTTACACCTTTTAAGGTGGGAATGGCACAAGTAAACAAGAAATGCACTGTAAGCAACTTTTAAAACTCGAGAATTGACAGAGAGATCTTGTTGCCTGAATGGCCACCCAAAGTTCTTCTGTATCATTGGGACACCCATCTTCAGCCTACAGACCCGTAGTATCCAACAGACTTTTCCACAAAGCAGGAACTTTCTAAGACAATTCCACCTCTATTGGCAGTTTGTCAGTCACTTTCTTCTGTGTCCTGCAGAATGTCTGGCAGGCTCTTTCATGAAGCTGGAACCCTGGAGGACTGTCTCACCTTTAGGCAAGTTCAGCAGTCATCTTTTTCTGTGGGTCCTGCATATCCAGTTTATACAGCATAACATCAGACAGTCCAGGCAAGAGCAGTTTCTTGCCCAAAATGCTAGCAAACTCCACAAGGAGCCTCTTTGATACCCATCATCCTCTTGAAGTAATTGGTGTTGCCAGGAGCAGATGTGTCTCATTGTCATGAAAAATCTGAAGTTCTTCAAGCATTTTAAATGCCATATTATGTTAGTCATTAAAAGGTTTGAAGAATAACTATCCATCTGAAATATATCTCTGTACATCTAGAAAACCTAATTAAAATGACTACAAGCTTGACTTATGGTGACTTATAAATGACTATCTATTAACCTGTATTTCCTAATTATATATTACATTTTTAAATGAGCTGCACAAACATAATACCTTAAACAAGAGCAGAAATATACATATAAGAAAATTGACCTTAAATTTTTATCAAAAAACCAACATCCATACAAAGGCAAAATATTCATCTCTATATAATATCCCCCTTTAAATGTAAACAAACATTTATAAACAGTATTTGGGAATTTGGGTGTAGTTGTCTCCAAACTGCTTCCTGCTTTTTGTTGGGTGAAGTATTTTCAGGGGTTCACGGATACCTTTTGGGGGTTCCTAGTCCATCAAAGCACATTATTCTGGAATGATTCTACAGGTTCCCATCCTCTGTGGAAACAAAAGCAGAACCTCTTTTCCAAAACAACATATCCTTAGACCCAAGTTTTGGAGTCAAGATACCTTTAATATATATATTGGTTTAGCTTAGCAGCCCATACAATAAAATGTCTCTCTGTCTTATTTTTTCTTACTCCTTTAATCTATGACTGTACTCTATTTCTTTAAAGACTTTGTTTTATTTTTTTAAACCAGTTGCTTTCTTTTCTAACTGTCTGTATTCGTTTCCTTCTCTCTCCTAAGCCTATGTACATTTATCCAACACTGTGATCCATTCAGGGGTCTTTTTCATCTGAATCTGTCTTTACTGTCTTTATCTATAATCCTTTTCTGACCAGGACTACTTCTTTAAAGATGTTCAGCAGTACGACTAGGACTAAGGCCGCTTTGCCTTTTGGCTTAGCCCTGTCCAACATGGCAGAGGTCTGTTCAGCACCAGCTCTGTGACTCATGCTCACAGCCCCATTTTCAGGCACACAGTGGCTCTTTGTTGCCATTAAACAAGTTGTAGCACTCTGCCCACAAACCCCATTTAAGTGTTCCATAGCAGGACCTCGTGAAAGAGTCAGTACTGTTTGTACTGGTGAACCAGGAAACTGGCTCCTAAAGAAGGCACAAAGCCTTCTTTGCCACTGCTGAGTCAGGAAGAGCTCTCTTAAAGAAGCTGTGATGCCCTTGGGTTTTTGTGTCTAGAAGTTCTTTTTAAGCTTTTTAAAAAAAGTTTTATATAGACATAGTTAACCTACATTGGCATGACATTTTGTTGGCCGAGGCCACTCATTTGTTTCCCTGCCACCTTGACTCAAAATAATCACACAGAAACTATATTATTTGCAATACTGTTTGGCAAATAGCTTAAGCATATTGCTAGCTAGCTCTTATGTCTTAAATTAATCCATGTCTATTAATCTGTATATTGCTCCATGGTTGTGGTCTACCAGTAAGGTTTCGTCCAGCGTCTGTCTCCTGCAGCATCTCCATGGCTTCTCCCTGGATCAGCCTAGTCTTTCTCTATATCTTTTCCAGTCTCTCCACATTCTGCTAAGCTATTGGCCAAAAGAAGTTTCTTTATTAACCAATGGCAATAATGGATATTTACAGAATATAGAGGAGAATCCCACATCAGTGGCCCATATGCTTCTATGTGTGATTCTGACCACCCATGTATGTGTGTGTTACAGATGGACCTGGATTTGAATTCCCTTAAATTTCAGCTTTTAGCATACCCTGGCACAGCTACAGTCCAGTGAGTGCTGTCAGAAAGAAGGGTGGATCTGTGAAGGCAGTGTGACCCCATCCTGCAAACCCAACAAGTAGAAGGCCTCCATCGCAGCTCACTGCTGAGTCTGTAGTGACCACAGTTTCTGTGTTCATGGTATGTGTGAGAGTATAGCCAAGATGGGTCAGAGTCTTGCCAGACAGCCAAGTGTCTCAAGGTCAAGTCCTAAGGCTTCAGGCCAAGCATCAGAATGGATGTGGTTAGCAGAGTGCAGGGTACAATAGTGTCTGATTACTTAATACCCTATTTTAAACAGGTAGATTCTTGCTATGTGGTCTCAAAAGAAACTGTCAGGAAAATCTGCAATGAGAAACTGAAATATTAAAAGTGGGATATGGCTTAGTTCATATGGTGCTTGAAGTCCTGTGTTCAAGACCCAGAACCATATTAAACTGGGAATGGTGCTAACCATCTGTAATACTTAATACTCTTAGTACTCAGGAGATGGAACAGGAGGATCAGAAGTTAATTTGCATCCTACACCACAAGGGACATTCAAGACTAGCATGGAATACACAAGACCCTGTCTCAAATGTATGTTTACTTGCATATATATATGTACATATATATATATATATATATATATTCTTTTATATGAATAAAAATTTTCTATCTTTTTATCAAGAGAGCTTATAGAGCTTGCTATAATTGTTCAAATATCTAGGTGATTCCCTAGTAGAAAGATGTGGGTAGTTTTAACTTATTCCTACAGAACTGTGGAGCAGGACTCCGGCAATTTCCACAGCTTTCCCTGTATGCCTGATCCCATGTGTGAAAAGCACAGACAGTGGCAGCTATAAGGCTGTTATAAATAAATATAAGATATATATATATCTTATATATAAGATATATATATATATATATATATATATATATAGCTGTAAGGCTGTTAGCAGGGTCAGGCAGAAGGTATTTAGAGCAGGCACAAGGGGCAGCATGACAGAGCTGCTCAGTATACTGCCCTTCCTCCTCACCATTGTTCATGGCTTCAGGAACTTGCCCTGCAACAATGCTGAAGAGTGGAAGGGATACTGGAGGAAAAGGGAGCTAATGATAGCGACTTCCAAAGACTCAGGTGGAAAATACTCCCCCAGATCTGTAGGTGGGATGGTCCTATGCTCAGGTGAGCATCACAACCATGAGTAGGAGACAAAGAGTCTTACTTCATGGAGTTGGAGTTTAGAGTCTGGGATGTTTAGCTTATTTATGAAGGACCTTTCATCAGTTACAAGAACAAATGGAGAAATCCACCCCTAGAAACTTGAGATAAGAATCAGCAGATCAGTCTTTTCTTCAAAGCATTTGCTGTACTCCAGGTGCCCCAGTAAGGGCTGAAGGCTGAGCAGTTTCCCGCTATCAGCACTCTGATGAGCTCTGAGTATCTGCTTTGACTGTGGCTCATGGCCAAGAGGCTTCTCTGGCTAAGGCAGACCATCGCACCAGACTGTGGATATAAATACATATTTAAAAGGATGGCTTTGCGATCATGAACACAGTTGCTGATACCACCTGCAAAAAGATGGGGATGCCTGCAGGCAGTTGGGGAAGGGGGATATGAGCTCACATACTGTATACTAGTTGAATTTGTCAAAAACAAAACAAAAACACCAGTCACTATGAGCTCATTGGTGTTCCCTTCCATTCTTTATTCTGTGTTCATTAGTTTTACTTAATCTGTGACAGAAATATGTTCCTGTGTTGTTAATGTTTTATGTACATCACTCTTAATGACTGCATAATGTTTCATATAATGAATGAATGACTCATCCAATCATCTATCATTATACATTTGTGCGTAAAGTACCCCCACTGCCACTACCTTGCCATGCTTGGAAATGTCTGTTTTGGGTAGTCTCAGAGCTGAGACATCTGGATGAACAGTTATGTGGAGACATTTAAGGCTCTTGAAACATCCCACTCAACTGCTTTGAGCAGTGCCTAAGCAAAGCCTGCTCACGTTCTTGTGAAATATGTCATATGGTATCCCTTTGAGAAGAGAGAGGAGATGATTGAGAATTCTGCAAAGACGACATAGAGTTAAGACCGAATTAATCTCCATCGTTAGTATGGAATGCTAAATATTAATGCTCCTCTTTAGCATGGGTGGCACATTGTGTATAGTTCATCTGAATATAAATAGTCTGGATTGTGACATTACATTATTCATGATGAACCGAGTGTCCATGGTCTGAACGGCACACTGCTCAGCTATGAAACTTTCTCACTAATTAATCAGCAGGTAGAAAATAAACCGTGTTACTTAGGAAGAGGGATGGAGGGGGAATGATGTTTATTGAGCATTTATTATGTGTTGAGATTGAATATAAATCATCTTACTTAGTAAGCAGCCTTGAGCTCAATAAAGAATTCATTGGGGACTCATACAGGCTGCAGGCATGTTACCCTCCTTCACCTTGGACCTCATCCAGTTGGTAACGCTAAGGTAGAGAGTCTGTGAGCTGTACTGTAATGTTGCTGGAAGGGCATTTGGAAGGTGTGTCAGTTTTACAGTCAGGAAGTAAAGAGCTAGGGGAGGGAGAGACAGAGCATGCAATTTTCTCAGGGCAGAGATTCTGGGGACCATTTGTTATCCACTGCTTCCTTTTTCCTTTTATTCCTGTGTGAGAGTTCAATCATTTCTCATTTGTGCCTGTGTCCATGTGTGTGCAAGTGTGCACATGCGTGTGGAGGCCAGAGGTCAACATCTGGTATCTTCCTTAACTTCTTTCAATCTTGTTTTTTAAGCCATGGTCTCTTCATAGAAATGCAAGCTCCCTAATTTGGCTAGACAGGTTGCAAGTTCCAAGGGCCCTTCCGTCTCTTCTTCCACAGAGCTGGGATCATAGGTGCATGCCATCATGAGCTTTTCCCATGGTCACTGGAGATCTGAACTCTGGCCCTCGTGATTACTTGGCAAGTGCTTTACTAACTAAACCACCTCCCCATCCCTAGTTTATTTTTGAGTATGGCTCATGGAGCATCAAAGATCTCTGACCCATGTTTGAGAATAGCCATAATGAGTTTTGCATGACTCAATTACTGTTTCACAAACACTGAATAGAACTTTCCATGAACCCAAAGGAGCACAGTGATCATATGTCATGAACATAAGCATCTGTTATCCTTAACAACTCAATAGTGTCTAGATGAATAGGTAAATGACCCTTGCTCATATGTGCACATATAGGTATCTAAGGGATGGTGTGCATTCTTGTATTTTATTAATACTCAAACATAATTTATAAATATGTTGTTAGAGCTCCCCTGAGCCTCTCTGTCTTTGTATTTGAGAATGCTGAGCCCATTTTTCTGCAAACCCTGTCCTAGTTAACTTTCTGTTACTGCGATAGAACACCATGACTAAAAGCATCTTGGGAAGGAAATGATTTATTTCAGCTTATAGTTACAGCCCACCATGAAGGGAAGTCAGGGCAGAAATTCAACGCAAGAAGCTGGAGGCAGGAACTCAGGCAGAACCATGAAGGAACACTGCTTACTCAACTACTTTCTCCCCATGGCTTGGCTTGTCCAGTCTGCTTTCTTAGTCTTCTCAGGACCCCTTGCCCAGGGGAAGCACCACCCACAGTGAGCTGAGCCCACCTACAGTAATCAACAATCAAATGTCTCAGTCTCACAAGTTTGTAGTCAGACCAGTCTGGTGAGAACACTTTCTCAATTGAGGTACCCTCTTCCCCTGTGTCAGGTTGACAAGAAACCAGACCTTGAACAAACATCTGTAGCTGCTCTAGGTTCATGACTCAAAGGTTGTGACTTACTAGAAAATAGTCCTTCTGGCCTCCAATGGACAGCTCCAAACTAGCGGTCACACTGATGAGCCTGGTTAAACTAACAAGGTCATGAGTCTAGGGGTAAAAAACCAAAATACCAGAATCATGTGTCAGGAGTCTAGAAAAGGGACTAGTAGAGAGTGGAAAGTTTTGATAAGAATGAGAGGGAGATCAGAAACTGGGAGGAAGAGATTAATCAAATGCATTATTTAAATGGATATGATCGCCAAAGGACACACCTAATTATAAAATGTTAACTTAGAATTTACACACAGGGTCCTTGCAACTTTGGATGAGTTTTTAGGCAGATGGGTGATCTGACAGGCTGTATTAGAGAGATTGGGTGTCACAGTCTGTGCCGGAGGGGAAATGGTCATGAACTATCTTTCATTGATAACACATCCTTGACACCTGAATCTTAGCACAGAGCACACATTTTTGCCTTCTCTGCCCCTACCAGCTTTCCCTTAAGGAATAAAAGGTACATGTCCTCCAAACCACCCGGAAACCCCATGCACATGTCTTCTACAGTGAAAGACCAAACAGATGTCAGAAGTAGCTGAGTTTAAAAGACCCAAGTCTCAACGTAACTGCTGAAATTGAGAGGGTGAAGACTTCTTCCTCTGTGAGCTTCTCACTGCTGTCAGCTCTGGGATGTTTTTAGAAACTCTGAGCATTCGATCAGTCCAGGCAGACCTTCCATTTTGTGGATGGGCAGAGGCAAGGAGACTCAAAATGGTGGCCAATACAAGACAGCCTTTCCTTTCCCAAGTCATCCAGGAGAGGGCGATGCTGAGTTCAGGAAGCTTCCAACTTTTTCCTGGATAATCTCTGACGTACAGATATCTGACTTGCTGTTCCTTCTGGTATTGCTGTCACGGGGAAAGGAAGGCAAAGAGTCGTGCCAGGGGCTTCAATAGCTCTGCTTCTGCTTCCATTGGCAGTGAGGGAAAATTAGTGCCTCCTGGTCTGTGCTAGGGAGAGGCAGGAGAGAAAGAGAGAAGAAGAAAAAAAGACAGGAGAGAGGGAGGTAGGAGAAGAGGATTGGAGGGAGGGAGAGAGGGAAGGGGAGAGGGAAAATGCTGCTGAAAGTCTTTGACAACTACAAAATGCTGTTTATAAAAGGGAGCGCTGTCACCATCTCACTGTTGCGTGAGAAGCATTCCCAACATTCAGTAGCAGAATATGAAATGTGTGCACACTAACCACACAGTGCACCCAACCTGTGAATTTCCGCGAGAAACCAGTCGTCAATCTATTTCAGCCTCATACCAACTGAAAGACCAGTTCAGGCCATCATTTATCCCAAGTCTTCCAGTTCTAAAATCAGTATTTTATGAGCTTATCATGAAATGAAATACACGAGCTTAATTATTAATTCTGAGCAAAAGTTTCACTAGTTTCTGGGTAAGGTTCTATCTTGTCTTCAGATTGTGCCCTCGATTGTCTAATAGAACGATGCTTTTTCATCTTCCTATTGTTTAAGTCAGATATTCTTCACTGTTTGGCTATCATTTATTGACTAAGAATATGGCACATCTTCACCAACCTATTCAGGAAAAATTAATTCATTTGTTTGCTCTGAGAGCAAATGCCATGTACTGTCTATGCTGCCCCTTTGCTGTGGCTTCAGAAAAATGTTTCAATGTTCACTATAGCGATCAGTTCATCCTTGGATCCTGGGAACAGCTGGGTTCTTTTCCCAGATCTCTGTCGCTGGCTTTGTTTAGCTTTATTTGCACTCTGTCTCAGGAGTCTGCAGGGACTTCAGATAGTCAGATAGGATCAGCTACTTATTAACTCATGCTTAATTTCAACAAACCCTTTAAACTTAATGACTACAATCAACAATGGTTTTTGCCCCTATAGAATTTGAATTATGCAATGAGAAAGAACCTTAACAATTACCTTGTCTGACTACTGATCTCAGGGTATACTAAAACACATAAGATGTAAAATCAGATACCCCAGGTTTTCATGTTGGTACTAAGCTGTACATGAAGGACTATGTGCCCTTACACAGAGTTCTCAGACTGTCTAAATCTTTGTGTCTTCACCTGATAATAATTTATGAACACAGTTTGCCATTGATGCTTATGCAATAGTAACTCTTCATTAGGGATCTAGTGATTGACTTCCAATATTGGAGGCTAGGAAGCCCAACTTGGGCATCAGCACACTGAGGAGGCAGAGAATCTGGTAGGCACTCCCTGAATTCAGGAGCCTTAGAACAAAGGGAATCAGTGAAGCAACACTAGTCCGAGGCTGAACACATGAAGTTCCCTAGTGAGTTCCTGGTGTGAGTCTTATATTGAAAGACTGAAGAAGCTGGAAACAGATGTCCTGGGGCAATGGTGAAGCAGTTAACACACTCACACCCTCACTTGGGGGGAAGCTTGCATACATTGGCTGGATTCTTCCTCCTGGCTTTATTCTGTCTGGGCCACCCACCCACCCATTTATCTATCTATCTATCTATCTATCTATCTATCTATCTATCTATCTACCTACCTATCTATCATCTATCTATCTATCTATCTATCTATCACCTATCTATCTATCTATCTATCTATCTATCATCTATCTATCTATCTATCTATCTATCTATCTATCTATCTATCTATCATCTATCTATCATCTATCTATCTATCTATCTATCTATCTATCTATCTATCTATCTATCTATCTATCTATCTATCTATCTATCTATCTATCATCTATCTATCCATCTATCCATCTATCATCCATCATCCATCCATCCACCCATCCACCCACCATCTATCCACTCATCCATTTATCTATCGCCTACCCACACACCCATCCATCACCTATCCATCTATCACCTATCCATCTATTTATCATCCATCACTCATCTGTCATCTACCATACATACATCCATCTATCCATCCATCCATCCATCCATTTATCACCCACCTACCCACCCATCCATTGATCCATTGATTCATCATCTCTTCAACCACCCATTTATCTATTTTTCTGTCCAATATTATTGATGTATTTCAGCATAACTTTCAGTCCAGTCCTGCGCAGGTAAACTCAACTGCAGTGTATTCATGAGCACAATGCTATCATATTCAGAAATCCCTTTCACTTCTCATTTTCCCATCCGCTGTCTCAGATTTTTCCATTTCCTCTTCCATAATGTTCTTTGTGCCTTGGAGGAGGTGATACAGATGTCATATTTAGAGCCAATAATCCAGAGATATTTAAAAATGCAGTTTTCAACCAATAAAATGGACAATTCTTTTTATCCATTATAATATTTTTATTAATTATTTGGCCATTTCACATAGCATACCCCAATCACTCTCCTTTCCCAGTCCTCCCAGGTCTACCCCCATCCAGTTACCTCCCCCCTGCAAAAGAAGGAAAAAATATACCGAGTCTAATTTGTGTTGTCCGTATATTCATTGGAGCATGCTCAAACTCCCAGTGACCAGCCCCTGAAAAAATTGAGCCCCCGCCCCTGCCAGAAGCCATCAACTGTGAACAGTTACACTTAAGCATCCCTGCCATAATTTTTAAGAGTTCATTTCAATGGCTTCTTGCCTAGACTGTTTTTTGGGGGGGAGGAGGATGAGAGTGGAGGGGAGGTTGTCACAGAAGCCTTCTATGTTCCTCATTCTCAATTATGAGTCTGCAGTTATCCATACCATTGCCAAAGAAGCTTCCCTACCCTCCTCAGTCAGTGACAGTGTGGATCATGAACTTCCACATGATTTCCAGCAGCAGCATGGACCATGGACATCCGCATGATGTCTGGAGGATGCCTGGACCACAGACCTCAGCATGGTCTCCAGTGGCAGTACAGACCATGAAAATGAGCATGGCCCTCGACCACAGACAGCATGGATTGTGGAACCACTATGGCCCTCAGCAGCAGCACAGCTCATGAACATCATCATGGCCTCAGAGACAACATGGACCATGAATCTCAACACGGTCTCTGGTGGCAGCACAAGCCATGGACATCAACACAGTCCTCAGGCACAACATGGACGGTGAAATGAACAATTCTTAAATGTAGGATTGAATGAGTCTTGATACATGAAGGCATCTGTGTAACTTAAGCACCTGCCACACCAATGAACATGACTGTCTCCCTACACCCCCCTCCCCACCCAGACCATTCCCTGTTAATCCACAATTCTGAAGATGCCTTGGATGTCTGATTCTTTTCCTATCACAGCTTGACTTTACCTGTTTGATATTCACGGAGCCCTGTTGCATATACTCCTGCATCGTGATTCCTGTTGCTTAACACCTGGGATTAATCTCTACTGGGGCAGAGACCCGTGGTTTGTTTCTTTGCTGCTTGAGCAGTACTCCACCGAGTGAAGGTGCTCTAGTTTGTTCATTGATCTGACATTCTTGGGTCTTTGTGGCAGCTTTGGCTGTTATGAGTAGGACCGCTACTGACCATGTGGTACACATCTTCTGCTAAGGTCTGATTCACTTTTCTAGAATAGTTTCCTATGAGTGGAAGGCCCAGTTGGAAGGAGAGGAGTGAGTATAGTTTTATAAAAAACTGTCAGAACTATTTACTTTATTTCATACTCAAAACTAAATTGTATGAAGTTAATGCTTCCTTTGCATTTTTGCAAATTATTGTGGTGTTTGCCTTTTAAAAATAGCATTTTAATTTATTCTTGAAAATGTCATACATGTAGAGAAGGTATTTTGATCACATCCACTCCTTACCCTCCTCTAGTTCTCCCTGGGATCCCCCAGTGTCTTTCCTTCCCAATTAACCTACTGAGTTTAGTCACAGAGCCCAAAAGAAAAGGAAATCTCCATTCTCCATCTTTCATTAACCGCTAGTAGCTTCTCAGCAAGGGGCGGTGCCTCAGAAGCCCCTCCTCCATCTATGCTAGAACTTAGACTGACTTGGTCTTGTGTAGATAATCACAGGTAGTGTGAGTTCCTATGTACAATGGCCACATCATGCACAAAAACAACATTTCGCAACTCTCCTCCATGTGCTCCAGCACTTACAGGCTTTGCCCTCTCTCTTCTGAAATGTTTCCTACACGAGACTGGTACAGACGATCCTTCCGCCAATGAACACTCAGGGTCACTTATTCTCAGAAATTTGAGCAGCTATACATCTCTGCATTAGCCAGTAGCCACTGCAAAGAAAAGCAAAGCCAAGGGCAGTATGTATCTATCAGTAAAAACTTAAACATTTAGAAGGCAATTTGACAATGTGACTACTTAGCATAGATTTCTACTTAGCATAGATCTACTTAACATAGATTTCTCCTATGGCCCATGACCTCTCCAGGTTTATAATCTACCTGTAAAGGAGACTTCAAAAATAATAAGAAAGCTATTGGTTACCTCCATAGCAATCATGCCATTATTTCACCAGTGGACACATCTTGCCTGGCAGGTGTACATTTTAGCATGCCAGGTCTAGTGCTGGACAAGATCACTAAGGCCGTTAGTGCCTAGAAGTCCACAGGACACCTTAGTCTATGAAAGTCAGACAGCTATTCAGTGTCCTTCAGTTCCAGGTTGACTTATCTCTGTCTCTATGTCCTGCTGCTGAAGTGTGATATCTTCTGCAGTGGGGATTTATAATGCAGTTATGGTGGGAAGACAAGAGCACATCGGTAGCCTGTGTTGTTTGGAGTACCTCTGGAGCCTCTGCTTAATAGGTAGGTAAGTTTGAAGCCGGCCCGGTCTACATAGCAAACTGCGACTGGAGCTGAGATTTTCATATGATAACCCACAGCTTCTAGGAGCAGCACTGTCCACCCATGCGGCATCTTTCTGTTCAAATTCCGCTTTTAAAATAGCTTTTGGGTTCATAAATTTCTATAAGGCAGTCTTTTTCATTTTAGCCATTCTTTCAGGCATATGATGGCATCTCCTGTTTTTAAAATTCAATGTTGTTTGGGATGCACCACACATTCGTTTAGCTGTTTAATTGGCTTCTTGCCTTTTATTCTCCCTCATCTGCAAACATGAAGTCAGTTGTACTCCTGAGGTCATTTGTTTGTTTCGTTTTTGTTTTGAAACAGGGTCTTGTTTTACAGCCTGATTGGCTTGGACTTTGCTTTGTAGACTGGGCTGGCCTCGAACTTGCAGCAGGTCTCCTGTTCTCCCTCCCAAGCACTGGGATTGAAGGTGTCAGCTTCCACACTCATCAATGTCAGTTCCACTTCATCCAGATTAAAGCATCTTGCATCTGCCAGTTGGTGCCATGCTTGCTGAGAACTTGAGTTAAAGCCCTAGGATCCATGTTTAAAAGATGGACCATGGCTAGGTGTGATGGCACATTGCTTTAATTCCAACTCTTGGGAGGCAGAAGTAGGTAGATCTTTATGAGTTCAAAGCCAGTTTGGTTTACATAGTAAGTTCTAGGCCAGTCAGAGGACATAATAAGATCCTGTCTCAAAAATTAACTTTTTTTGAAAAAAGAGGAAAAAAATATTGGTCATGGCAGCATGTCTTATATTTCCAGTGTTAGGGCGGCAGGGACAGGTAGATCCCTGGGGCTTGTTGACCAGCCAGCCTAGCCTATTTGATGGGTTCTAGATCAATGAAATTCCATCTCTCAGAAATAAGGTGGACAGTACCTTAGGTACCATACCTAAAGTTATCCCCCAACCTCCACAAATGCAAAGAACCTCTTGAAACTGGGAAAATAGCATGATTGAAAAAAACAACCAACCCAAATCCATCATGGGAACACCTCCGAGGAACATAGAGGTTTGGGACCGTTCTTGACACAGAATAACTCATGAACAAACCATGAACTGATAGCAGACCCTTGCCTACGTCACATTGGATCATCTACACTTTTGACTGGGACTGAAAAACAATGAGGTAAAGGCACACTTCAAAGGGTACTGTCATTCTGTGTAACCCAGACATCTGCAAATATCATAATCCCGGGTCATGTGACCTAGAAGGTGGGGCGGACCCAGCTTGATGGGAAATCAAGCAAACTTCATGTAGTCATTGAAATGACCAAGTCTCTGGGAGCTAGGCGGTCGGTGCTTGGAAATGCTCGGAAGGATCGGAGACTAATCACTTGGTTTTGATCCATTAGCTCAGCTGTAATGTGGCAGAGCTAATGCAGTCACAGGCAGCAGACAGCTTCTCTAGCAAAAAGAAAAAAAATAGAGACGGTTCCTTTCAATATTTTTGCAATGAAAATTAAATGTGGAAATAATTCCCCACTCCTTTTTGGAATATTACTGTGCTATTAACTAGGCTAAGATCATTAAAAAGTAATGACATAAAGTTCCATGCACCATTATTTTAAGAGAGATTGAATGAGAATATACTGTCGATCTTTTCTGCTTCCTGCCTCATCCCTGGCTTAATAGGCGCTGGTAAGGACCATGATGAACATATATTTTAATATTAAAGTAAAAGCTTTGGCCTTGAAGGAAGAAATCTGCACCATTAGAAAATAGACTGACAGCTCTCATTTCTTTCTATTTTTTTTAAACCAAGTTTTCATTTCGATAGGATTAAGGCTGACTGTAAAGATGAGTTGCCCTGAATGTGAGTAGAAAGTTCACCCCAAGTTTGAAAGACGTGATTATGTTTTCCACGTGGCTATTTCCAGGGAAACAATATCCATGGTAAATGGGGTGACTCTTCATACAGTCTCAGAAACTCTTTACTCTGTTAATGCCATGGCTTGTGGGGGGTCTGTGGAGATGTGAATGAAGGCCCATGGATTCCATAGAAATATAGGACACTTGACTCTCCACATGGCTTTTTCTGTATCTGGCATGTCTGGCTGGGGCATGATGTGGGAAGAAAGGATTCAATTTTGCAGATGTCTTTGGTAAGAAAATGTCTAGTCCCCTCCCTTTATGCATTCCATGCACCAAAATCAGTACCCGCGAGGCACACAGGGATGTGGCAGTTGCAGGGACCACAATCAGGAATGACAGAATTGGTATCCTTTGCCTGGAGAGGAGCTGAATACGTGCCAAACAGAGAGGGTAGAGATGCCCCTCTGCTGTCTCCCAAGCTGGAGAAGAGAGCTGTGGTCAGATGCCAGGCCTCTAGGTGCAATTGCTTAGCATAGATACTCTGTTATCTCTGAAGAAGAAGGACAAAGAAAATCAGTTTTTAAAACCACTAGCATTGGTGGACACAGGAGCACAATCTTGCAAGTTCCCTCCCAGGTCTATGATGCTGGGACCTCTTATAGATTTTAACACTAGACCCTAATGTCCTGTAGTTTCTCAAATGTTTATTTCCATCTGTGACAAAGGCAACTGTGTTTTTTATTATTATTAAACTGAGGAGAATTAGAAAGAAATCAATTGCTATGAAAAGAAAAATTAAAGTGTTCATTTAGCAGTGAATGCTGTTAGCATTTCTGCGTATTATCCTCAGCCTATCCCGGAGCCCCACCACACTTCCAGATAATTTACTTAATTGTGATTGCACACTTCACATGGCTTCAGAACCTGCTGTTCTTTTGTCCTTAATGTGCGTCCATGAGAATGTCACCAAATGCTCTTTCTGAAACGGGAATGGTGCGTTGAACTTTATACTCTAATTCAGGGGCTTTGTACGATTCCACTCAGATATGCCATTTGTTTAGGATTTGGAGGAGAGGACTGTCTTATGAGGGAGGGGTTCTTAGCAGTCACCCAGGACCCTCTGAGTTTATAACTTTCATCCTTCATTGAGAAATATGCCTCAAGAAAGCCTCGGTAAATCGTCTTACCCACCTTCCCCATTGGAGTTTATTTCCAATCCAACCCAAAATGTCAAAGAGAGCATCTTTGGGCAGGGAGAAAGGACAACTTCTTGGGACTTATTGACTTGGGGACTCTGAGGCAGAAAGTGGGTGCTCAGGACCAAGCCTTTGGGGTCTGGAGCCCAACACAGGAAGGGGTGTAAGAGTTAAGGGTACATCACATGGAAGACCAGCAGTGAGCTACAGGGAAAGTATCCTAAGCCTTTGGCTTTGCTGCCTGAGATTCAAGGGGAAAACTCTCCTGCCTCAGAGGCAGAGGTTTCAATACCAATCGACACATAGAAGCTGTGGGGGGTGGGGTAGGTGACTCAACTTCTCTTATCGACAACTAGGGAAAATAAGCATGCTCAGAATCTATGAGCACTTGACAAGATAAATGTTGAAACTAAACCAACACACAGCAGGGGCTTTAACTGTTGAGCCCTCTCCAGCCATTCAGCCTCATTTTTAACCCTGTACTAACATATACCAGTGTGTATCCTTAACGCTTGTTTCCCTAGCCTTTGTGAAGGTCTGTTTGCCTGTCTCAAAGTACACAGTATAAAGACCTGCTTGTGAGATTGCCAAATAATTGCCTGCAACACAGTATTTATATCATCATGCAAGTCACAGGGATGGTCTTACATGTAGGCTAGGGACACAGATACAAACATAGCTGTCATTTCTTCCCTCAGGAAGCCAGTCACATGCACTGGGGTATGAGTTATGTGAGTGTGCATGTCTGAAGATCACCAACTGTATGTTTGCTTACATGCTTATTGTGAGTCCTAAGTGTGAAGTTCAGATGTCTATGTGTTATGAGCCATGTGCGTTTCTATGTATGTGTTTATCTGTGTATTCAATGAGCTGTTCAGTTCCTAAAATGCATGTTTGGAGCATCCATGCAAGACTGGCACATTCAATCAGGATATGGGGGAGGTTTGATATGGGCAGGACAGGACATTGTCTAGACTTGGACCAGGGATTCTATTGCAAGAATGAGGAATATGTCTGCAGTGCTGAAGATACCCCACCCTTGCCCACAGAACTGTTCACTGCCCTTCATGTACTTAGGACCAGCATTGCTTATGTATCTTGCTGGGGACTGAGTAAATTTTAATATGTTTCCAGGATTTTCGTTTTTAGAACCATGCATCACCTCCTGCAAAGGGATCACTCTCTCACCAACAAGATCAGGAAAGCGAGAAACTTGTCTAAAACCAGGGCTTAGCTGAGGAGCAATGGCTGAATAATAAGATGAAATAAATATTCCAAATGAAATATTCATAGATGCAGGAAATAGTATCAGTGCTTAATAAAAAGATCCTGCTTAGTTTTGGACTCTATATCCCCACCCTCTCTGCAAATTATGCCCCCATCACCCTCCCATGTGGGCATTCAAATATATAATTAATGCTCATTGTTAATAATGCATTTCTAATTTCTAGTTATAAAAATATGGCTTTTCCATCTCTTGGAAGATCACCTATATTTTGTCATTAACATTTTGTCAGGAGAGGCAAGAATGATTTAAATGGACAATAAATCGACAAGCAAGCTGCTGCTTTGGGTTCAGGCCAAACTCTTTAGGGAAGGGTTTCATTTATCACCTGGGATGTAGCAGAGCTCTCTCTTGATTTATGTTTAGAGGGGTAAGGAGAGAGAGACAGAGAGAGAGAGAGAGAGTGAAAAAGATAGAGATGGACACAGAGAGAGACGAAGAGAGATACAAACAGAAACAGACACAGAGAGAGTGTATGCTTTGGGAGAGTCTTGGGCTCTGTAGGACTAGGGATAATACTTTAAGTTCCTGAAGGACCAGCTGTCAGATGCAGAGTAACTTCAGCTGAGAAAGAGATGGAATTTCTGATAACTGGTCCAGCTTCTGAGAACATCTGGCTTCATGCTTCATCCTCCTTCCAACTGCATATCCTATTTGAGCATCCTGATAGCACAGAAGGTATCTAAAGCACTACCCATTCCAGACTTTGTCTCCTGAGATATGTTTGCTTCCCATGGGTCCTGTTCCATCCACCTGCATCCTAATGTGAGAAATCTGAGAGTCAACTACTGATGTTCAGCTCCCAAATCATCAATCACAGCATTTTCTCTTCCTATGGCTTTCTTAGTTGCCAAAGAGAGCCTTCTGATTCCATCTCCTTAAAAATGACTTGATTGGCTGATGACATACACGCTTATGAGCTATGTAATGTTCTGACTCATGTTTACAAGGAATAATGAACAAACCTCTCTCTCTCACACAAAGAGAGAGAGAGAGAGAGAGAGAGAGAGAGAGTGAGAGAGAGAGAGAGAGAGAGAGAGAGAGAGAGAGAGAGAGAGAGAGAGAGAATATTGTATAGCCAGATAAAGGATGAAATCTCGACAGGATCGGCCTGGAAGACATTATGACAAGTGAAACAAGCCAGGCACAGGAAGACAAACACAAGGTGATCTCACTTTCATGTGAAAGTTGAAGCGCTGATCTCAAAGAAGCGGAGAGTAGAATAGTGGTTATCTCTGAATTTTAAAACTAGGAAACACACCTCTAACTATTGGTAAACAATGACTTATCAGAATTCGGGGTCAGACATGTGTAATCCATGCTCTGCTTGTTTTTCTTGTGTGCTGTTTTGGCTCTGGAATCTGCTTTCTAATGTCTACTTCCCTTGTATTGTGTCAAACAAGCCTTCTGTGCTGTAAGCAATTCTCTTGCTCATCCCCTTCCCCTCCTTCTCCCCCTTTCCCCTCTCTCTCTCTCTCTCTCTCTCTCTCTCTCTCTCTCTCTCTCTCTCTCTCTCTTCCTCTCTCCATGAAACATTCTTTTGATCTTGTTGAGCCTGCATCCTATTCCCTAAGGATGCCTTGTGAATCAGTCAATGTGATAGCTTGACGAGAATAGGCTGTTCCTAGGTCCTTAACTTATATATGTTGAGCCGGATTCAGAACGGTTAGAGAGCTTATTCAAGATCACAAAACATGAGGCCGGGCGGTGGTGGCGCACACCTTTAATCCCAGCACTCGGGAGGCAGAGGCAGGCGGATCTCTGAGTTCGAGGCCAGCCTGGTCTACAAGAGCTAGCTCCAGGACAGGCTCTAGAAACTACAGGGAAACCCTGTCTCGAAAAACCACAAAAAAAAAAAAAAGAACAACAAAACATGGTCATGGTGGATCCCTAGATCAGAATCCAGGATTCCAACACAGTGTTATAAACTCCAGTCTTGAGGTTCCAAAATTGACAGCAAACACTGAACTCTCAGAGTAGACAAGACACAGACACAACTGATTCTGTGTTCCTGCTTTGCATGTGAGTTATGATACCGTGGGATGAGATCATTTATCTCAGAAAGCTCCTGTTTCTTCTATGTAGAGTTGAGATAAAGCCATCAGTTTTCCTTATTTTTAGCTTCACAAGTGTCTGAGGACTTTCCCCCCATTAGCAAAGGTGTGAAACTCTGGGCTGAAATGCCATGCAGATGTTTGGGTGCAGAAACCTAATTGGAGACATTTCACTTCTTCAGATGAAGCAGTGCATGCTGGTAGGCATTTTATAGAGAGGAGGAAGGAGATGAGATCATGGGGGCTAGCTTTTTTTAGGATCTTGTCATTTTATGTCTATTAAAGTTCCATGGCTACAAGAAAAGAAATCAACTATAAACAAAAGCCAGCATTTGTAGGGTTGTGGGGGCATTTCAGGACACATGTTCCACTACAGAGAAGTAAATGAACAAAGGTCCAAAGGTGGTCTTTTTTATGTTGCTCTGATGAAATACCCTAACAGAAGCAACTGAAAGGAGAAAGATTTTGGTAGGTATGGCAGTAGGTCTAGCCTCTGATAGGTATGGCAATAGGTCTAGCCTCTGATAGGCATGACAGTAAGTTTAGCCTCTGATAAGTATGGTGGTATAGGAGGTACTTCTGTATTTGTGTTGCTTTCATTGGTTATTAAAGAAACTGCCTTTGCCTAGTTGATAGGGCAGAACTCAAGTAGGTGGGGAAGACAGAACTGAAGGCGTAAACCTTCACAACCAAAGAATGCTGGGAAGAAGAGCAGAGTCAGGCAGATGCCATGGTTCTCCTGCCTGAGATGGCCACTGGTTAGAATTTTCCCCCGTAAGCCACAACCTCGTGATGTTATACAGATTGGTAGAAATGGGTTGAATTAAGATGTAAGAGTTGGTCAATGGGAAATTAGAAATAATGGGCCAGGCAGTGATTTAATTCATACAATTTCTGTGTGATTATTTTGGGTAAGCTAGCCGGGTGGCTGGGATGACAAACAACCCACTCCTCCTATTACAGAGGGGCAGCTGGGACAAACAAGGAGCCCCACTCCCTACTACAGTATGGCAATAGATCTAGCCTCTGACAGGTATAGCCATAAACCTAGAACCCATAGGTATGGCAATAGGTCTAGCTTCTGATAGGAATGGCAATAGGTCTAGCCTCTGATAGGAATGGCAATAGGTCTAGCCTCTGATAGGAATGGCAATAGGTCTAGCCTCTGATAGGAATGGCAATAGGTCTAGCCTCTGATAGGAATGGCAATAGGTCTAGCCTCTGATAGGAATGGCAATAGGTCTAGCTTCTGACTGGTATGAAATCGTGTCAACCCTCTGTCAGGAGTGATTTTCTATGAGCAGACAGACATGAGTGAGGTGTACCCTGCACAGCTCCTTTCACCCCTCACTTTTCTGCAGATTAAATGTCCCAAACTGGAATTGGGCTTTGGAGGATCCTCACATACTCTTTGGACTTTCTGCAGAAAGTTTTCTTTGGGAACATGATTGGACTTCTCCAAAGTACTTGAACCCATGATTCCTAATGAACACTCAGAGGAGTCTGGGTCCTTTCATGAATTGTCCTGTTCTCCATGAAATGGCCTCACCCCTTACTGGGATAATATGACCCAGTATTTCTAAAATTCTAACCATTAAATGGACAGAAGAGTACTTCCTCTGATGAGCAGATTTGGGCTGGACTGATTTAGTAATCAGGATTGCTAAAGCCTCCTAACTTTTGGGTGGAGTGTCCTACTCAAAAATAATTTTGAGAATGGACTTGTCTCAAACTTTTAAATTGGAGCCTCCAGTCTCTAAAATAGAACAGTCTAGACTTAGCTTGTGTGATTTCCTGGGGGTCCATATGCTGTCTCATGAAATAGCCAAATCTAGAAGCAAAACTGTCCCAAATTTGGTGGCAGGGCCCTTGCTTCCTGAAGACACTTGGAGAAGCTGTCCAACAGAAGGAGCTGCAGCATGGCAGTCTGTGGGGCCCTCCTGTAGGGGCCGTGTTAGGAGCACTCAGTGTTTCTGCTGTGTGCACTTCCTCAGTGGCCACATCTTTGTAGATGCCTGATTTTAATTATTTTCCTGGACTTAATGTGTGTTGGCTCGTTTGCTGTTATTTTCCATTGTGTTTCTTTGGAGGAAGCAGGTCCTCAGATGTGTTATGGAACCAAAGCTTGAAGTCCACCTGTGTTAATGAGTTGAGGAGACACCAGGTGGTCCAGGACAACAGGTTTGGGAGGGGGCCGTGCACTGAGGATAAACTAATATTGGGATTTATAATTAAAAATTTGAAGGAAGCACTCTATATTTTATCCATTGACCCTGAAAACAAACAGACTCCACCCAAGCCCTCATCTCTTTGCTGTCTTTGGAAATGTGCCCCAAACATAAGCATGTGTTGTGGGCCAAGGGGTTCAATTTGTGTCTCCCAGAGCTTCAGCTTCTTCAGAAGCTGTCAGAGGTGTTCCCAAGGGAAAGGAGAGCATGTGAGTTGAGCTCCAAGTCTCATACCCCATCTTTTCTGTGTAAGATGAGGAACTCCAAATTTTATTCTGTAAGATTCTTTGGAAAGTTCTAAGCCACAGAGGCAGACTGAAATGCTTAAATAGAAAGGGAATTTAGAAAAGAAAACCGAGAAGTGATGGAGAAACAAAGTGGAAATAGGGTCACCAACTTCAGGAAGGTCAGGCCCAGGGCAGCTGGGCCATCCAGGCACCATGAACAGGAGTACAATGACTTTTCAGGTTGCCCTTGGCTATAATGGTCTAGAGTCAGCATGAAGAATTGGTTCATGAATTTGTGTTCAAATTCCCAGGTGCAAGGGTCTGATAGGCTCTGGTTAGAAAGAGAGATAGTTGGGTAAGTAAGCTTTTCCTTCCTCTCCCAAGTTTTAAAAAATTCATTGACAACTCTATGTATGTACATTGTGGATTTTAGATATTTCCACATTCCCTCCATCACCCTCTCTTATCTTCTTGCAACAGTTCTCCTTCCAAATTCATACTGTTTGTGCTTGTGTGAGTGTGTGTGCTCGTGCGTGTATGCGTGTGTGTGTGTGTGTGTGTGTGTGTGTGTGTGTGTGACCCGCTGAGCTTAGTTAGGGATGCCTGGAGGTACACTAAGGGGCTACATACAGGGTCATAGGCAGCAAGCATATCAGTGGCTATGCCACTGAGTGAAGTGACTCCCCTTTCTCCAGCCACCTCTCGAGTCTTGTACAAGAAGCTGTCATGTATAGAAGATGCTCCCACATCTTCTGGTTCTTTTCTTCCTTCCTTCTCATTCATGATGTTTTCCGAGTCGTGGAAGGAATGGCCCAGCTACTTGTTTCATTTAGAGCTGAGGACATCACTGTTATTTATTCTCTGCTCACTGGCCAGTTATTGGTTCCTACCTTAAGAAGGCCGGAGTATAAATGTGTATTTAGATGGCAGTTGGACCACATGGCCATTTAACAAAAAGTTAGTAGTGGGTTCTCCTGTAGTGAGGAGGTGCGCAGGGCTGCTTTTCATCCTGCCCGGCTCCCGCATGGTTAGCTTTAAACCCAAAATAACAACACAAATTGTATTCTTTTAAATACTGCCTGGCCCATTATTTTCAACCTCTTACTTACATCTTGACTAACCCATATCGAATAATCTGTGTAACACCACGAATGGTGTCTTACCGGGAAAGATTCAGCACATCTGACCTGGTGGCTGGCTTCATCACATCTGTCTCTCTCAGGAGAGGCATGGCGGTCTGCCCCAGAGAGGAGAGGCAGGGCAACTGTCTGAGCCATCTACCTCACTTACTTTTTCCTGTTCTGTCTACTCCACCCACCTAAGGGCTGCCCAAGGCAGTTTCTTTATTAAAACAGAAGACCTTCCCACATCATTCTCCCCTAGGGCCTATGATCTGTCCAGTCACCAGCTCTGACCAGGTTCACAGTATCAGACATGCATTCCCCATGTGGAGTAGGTCTCAGAAAAAACCAAAAGCAGTTCATTACTCCCTTGACAGTCATGCTCTTATTGGACCAGTAGGCTTGTCTAGCCAAGCTAGTCATTGTAGATACAGGGTTCACAGCTGGGCAAGATGATGACTTTTCTCCTGTGTTGGTATGCAAACAACCTCTACCACTATGAACTCAAGCCAGCAAGAAGGAACGTTTAGTTCAGTTTCCACTTTATTGCTGTATTTATTTATTTGTACACATGAGTGCCACAGCATGCTTGTGGTCATGGGATAGACTGTGGGAATTAGCTCTCTCCTTCTATCATGTGGCTTCTGGGGATGGGAAATGGGGGTTGAACTCAGGTCACAAGCCTTGGCTCACTGAGACATCTCATGGGCCTCACCTTGATTTCTCCATGTCATGTGACTAAAGTATGCTATGTGACTAGTGATGTCTATAGCAATGGCATATTATCAAATTCTGATGGGTAACCAAAAATAATGGAAAGAGTTTGCATAGTTTTGTGGGCCTCTGGGTTCTCTGTGACCAACAACTAAAAACAAAATAAATAAATAAATAAATAAATAAATAAATAAATAAATAACAAAGAAAAACACCAAGTGCCCCTCTCCCTTAATATTTGCTTTTCTGACTGTTTGGTTTTGGTTTTTGTCAGTTTGCCACAAACTAGAGTCAAAGAGGAACGACCTTAAGTTGAGGAATCACATGTAACAGAATGTCCCCTGGGAATATCTGCAGGACATTTTCTTGATTGAAAATTAATGTGGGAGATCCCAGCCTGCTATAGATGGTGCTGTCTCTGGCCAGGTGGTACTGGGCTATATAAGAAGGTGAGATGAATTTCCTTTTTAAGAGGGGTCCTATAATCAAGGATCAGTACTAATAAATTCTGTTTTCTTTCTTTTTTTGGTTTTTCGAGACAGGGTTTCTCTATAGTTTGTTTTGTTTTGTTTTGTTTTGTTTTTTTGTTTTGTTTTGTTTTGGAGCCTGTCCTGGAACTAATACACACAAATACACACACACACACACACACACACACACACACACACTCGCACATGCCCACACAAACACTCACCCACATGCTCTCACTTTCGTATGAAGAAGCTGAGTGAGCCATAGAGAGTAAACCAGAGCCGGGCGGTGGTGGCGCATGCCTTTAATCCCAGCACTTGGGAGGCAGAGGCAGGTGGATCTCTGTGAGTTCGAGACCAGCCTGGTCTACAAGAGCTAGTTCCAGGACAGGCTCCAAAGCTACAGAGAAACCCTGTCTCAAAAAACCAAAAAAAAAAAGAGAGAGAGAGAATAAACCAGAGAGCAGCAGTCCTCTTAAGTTCCTGCCTCCAGAGTCCTCCTTTAGTTTCTGGCCTGGCTCACCTCAGTGAGGAAGTAAATTCTCACTTCCCCATGTTTCTTTCAGTAATGGTGCTTTCCCAGCAGTGGACAGCAAACTAGGGCAGGCGCTATCCCAAGTGTGGCGTTTGAACTTAATAACTTATGACTTATGGCCCTTCCGGGAGCAGCACGATCCACCTGTGGAGGGTACCTCAGTTCAGATGTGTAAATTGTGTAAATTGTAAGTTTATAAAATAATAAGTTCCAGTCAGCCTTGTTGAGTATCTTTAGTTCTGGTTATCCCATCCCCATGTTCTATGCCCGTCATCTCAGCCCATCATCATTTGCTTCAATATTCCCTTTCTAGTTTTATAGCCCGAGTGCTTCTCTCCCCTTCCTTTAGGCCCTTATCTCTTTATTCCCCCTCATCCTCTGCTGGACCCTTCTATCCCCTTGGCCTCTGTGTGTATTCATTCCATATTAAAACACTAAGAATTCACAGCTAGGACACATATATGAGAGATAAAATGCCCCATTTATTTTTCTAGGCCAGTTTACTTCACTCCGTGTAGTATTTACGGTCCTATCCAGTTTCCTTCAAATTTCATTTTTCTATACAACTGAGCAAAATTTCATTGTGTACATGTACTAGTTTACCACAATCTTTCATCATTTAATAGCTAGCTGGCCAGCTTGTTCACATGTCTGAACCATTGTGAATAGAGCATCAATGGACAAGGATGGAGAGGATCTCTGTAATAGGATATAGATAGTGTCTTTTTTTGGTATATGCCCAGGAGCTCTTGAGGAACCTCCACACTGATTTCCACAATAGCTGTACCAGTTCATGCTCCTACCAACAGCTAATCAGGATTCCCCTTTCCTCATATCCTTTTGTTTGTTTTTTAAGGAAAGGAAGATTTACCTTGCCTACATTTTCAGAAGTTGAATCCATGGTCCACTGGCCTTGTGGACTTTAGTAGCGCGTCCTGACAATGGAAACATATGACATGTCATGGTCGAGGGGCTCATTGCAAAGTGATGTATTCTAGAGTAAAGTGATATGGGCACAGCTACAGAGATGCTCTTGAGGGATGCTAAAGAAGGGCTTTGCAGATGTGTTGTATGACTCTTCCTGCAGAGATGTGAACAAACTTCTATGGAACCCAGCTTGCTGAGCTATCTCTACCCATTTCTGCCTAACTATAATCTCAGAGCTGTGCCCTAAATTATGCTACCAGATGTAATGAGGAGCAACGGGCTGTGTTCCTGCTGCCCAGCTCCCAGCCACCTGGCTAGCTGATGCCCTGAAATAACAACACACAAAATGTATTCATTTAAACACTGCCTGGCCCATTAGTTTCAGCCTCTTGTTAGCTAATTCTCACATCTTGCTTTAACCCATATTTAGTAATGTGTGTAGCACCACTAGGTGGTGGCTTACCAGGAAAGATTCAGCATGTATGACCTGGCAGATGGCTCCATGGCGTCTGTCTCAGAGAGGAGAGGCATGGCGTCTGCCTAACTTCCCTTCTTCTCAGCATTCTGTTCTGTCTACTCCACCCACCCATGTTCTGACCTATCAGGCCAAGCAGTTTCTTTATTAATTAACCAATGAAACAGCAGATAGATAGAAACACTCCTACATCAATCAGATATGGGTTTCTTCCTGTGGTCTGAAGTTTAATCAGAAAGCAATTAGTTCTACCTACAGCAGTTGTGCCTCTGTTGTATCAGGAAGACATCTTATGTGGCATTTTGGTAGTTGTCATGGTTTGGATAAGAATGGTCTCCATAGGCTCATATATTTGAATTTTTGGTTACTACGGATTAGAACTATGTAAAATGATTAGGGGGATTCAGAGGTATAGTATGCCACCATGCTCCCTGTCATGATGGTATTAGACTAAACCTCTGAAACGATAAACAAGGCCCCAATTAAATTCTTTCTCTTACAAGAGTTGCCTTGGTCTCGGTTTCTCGCCACAGCAATAGAACACTGACCAGGACAAAAGTAACAGTAGTGTAGAATACAAGGTCCATAACTGAGAAGGACAGTTGTCTCCCAGCAGCCACATAATCCTTCTTATAAGGCAAATCCAGCCCCCCAGGAAGAGCTTTCAGCTCAACCCCAGGTGGGTGTTTCCATGAAACACAATCAAAGAGTGCTGCGTATTCAACAGCATGAGCTACACCGTAGCTCTGGTATGAAACCAACAGCAGTGGCAATGGCCATTTTGTTTTGTAGGACTTAAGTGGCCTCCATGGTCAGCAACTCACAGTGAGGTAGCTGACCCCTGGCATTGGAATTTTCTTTCAATAGCTTATAGCTTATGTTAGTACCTTTTCACACTCACATAAAACGAGTCCACTTAAACCCTTGAATACTATTTTTCATACCCATAAAGATGACTTTCTCAATCTATAAGACACTTTAGGGTTGGCATCATAGAACGAAACTGTCTTACAGAAGGTGAGCAGGATTTATGAAGGTCTACTGATGTGTTTTCCAAGCAAGAAGAAATTAGTTTTGAAAGACTAAGAAAACACTTTTATGAGTTTATAAATAAAGGAACATTAACAAGCTCCAATACAGCTTGAAATGATCCTGTCACTTGTATCATTCTCAGAAGGGCAATGTTGGGTAAAGAATCATGGATGGATAGGAGGCACTACCACATCTAACCCACCTAACCCACAGTCATGTGCTTGAGTCATCTGCCTGCCTCATCTCGGGTGCTGATGTTGATGCTGCTTCTCTGTGTATCACTCCACTCACAATGCAATGGTCTAGCTTGCTGTGTCTGCTGCTAAAGCCAGCTCCCCAGCTCTGATAGACTCTGGGGCAGCAGGATGGTTCTTGTATTTTCATCAGCCATGCTTAAAGGACCCAGGCTAAAGTATCTTTCTTGCAGGGGAGATGTGTATACAGCATACTCTGGAGCACTCACTACTCATCCCCAAGACAAACATCTTTCTCGCATGTACCGTTTCCTCATGTCTAACTCCGTTAGCTGTTGATCAGACTTCACAGCCTTTCTGAATCTCACTGGCACCGTATTTGGTTTTCTGTTGGCCAGTATTTCCCTTAAGAACTCCTACTTGGCAAAAATCATGCCACATGTGCCTTCAAGTGTCCTGGTTATACCTAGTATCTACTTTGACCTCTCTTGACAGCTTTAGCACTGTATGAACACTTGTCTAAGTCACCTGTATCTGCCAGGGTTTTATCAACTTGGTAAGAGTCACCTCCTGCAATGGGGTCCAGCAAAGTCCTTAAAGCAGCATCCCAGTCTCGAGGCCTGTGCTACATCAGTTTTTTTCTTTCTGTTTTCTTTTTTGTTTGCTTTGTTTTCAAGATAGGGTTTCTTTGTGTAGCCCTGGCTGTCCTGTAATTGGCTTTGTAGACCATGTTGGCCTCAAGTCTCCACGGGACACATTTCTGTCAGGGATAATGAACTAGACATTGAACACCACCCCTCACATGGCCAGTTCTCGCAGCAATCCCCACCCTTCCGCTGTTGTCTTGTTGCTGCTGCTGGAGATGATGGGAATTTCAGCTGGTGATAACCTAGCATCCCTATTGGTTCTTTTGAGCCAGTCCCTCAGGGATTTGTTTCCCTCATGTTGCTTCAGATTATGTAATTTTCCCTCAAGAAATGGTGGGTAAAATCCTGCTACTCATTTTCTCTGTGTCCATAGTGCTCAGACCTATCCTATGAACACCACATCCCCCAGCCTCATAAGTCAACCATGAGAGGCTTTCATTCCTTGTTTGAGAGTCTTCCACAATGCAAGCTGTTTGGAGGCAAAGTATCCTCTGGTTGTCACAGTGCCCCATGGTGGGCCATTTTTGAGACCCTCATTTGTATGTTGAATCATGAACTTTCCCTTCATTTTAAAAGGCATCTTCTGTCATTCCTGTCTCTCAGTCTTCATTCTTTGGCGTCTAACTCTTCCTGTAGGCTCCAAGTTTCTGCATCCTAGGAGTGTTTCCTAGCAGGACCCAGTTCTTGCTCTTTCCTTTGCATCCCACCGGCTGTGAGAACTGGAAAGCGTGTACCCGCATCTCATCTTCCCATTTCCCCACTTTTCTTGCCAAACCAGAGGCTAGCATGAACGATTCCATCTGCATGGCTTTTTACCATTCTAGTTTCTCCCTCGCACAGACAAATGCTTTCTGAGCAGACAGCTCCACCTTAGTTGCATGTTTTATTACTCACAGCAAAGGGCACCAACAGCTGCCACAACCTGCTTACGATGTCATCCCATACATGCTGGATTCAAGGGCTGTAATATGTTCTTTACCGTTAGCCATTTGAGGGCATCCTTATGCTCACCATGTGGGCCATATTCATCTAGGAGGTATGCTACTCCATATCATACAGAGAAAGTTGGCAACCGGGGGATTCTTAGACTGATCTGCTTTGCATGGCTCAGCCTTGGTTGCGTGTCTCATGACAGCGATCAGGAAGTCACTATTACAGCAAGAAGGGACAGCAGTCCACACCACACTTCAGTTGCATGTCTACTGCCCATTGCAGGCCGTGTAACTGCTCCACCGCAGCTCACCTTCAGCTCTGCCTGCCCCTGTTTGTATGCCACTTGCATTGAGCCTTTATTCTAGAGAAATGTGAGCAAACATTCGTTCACCTCAGATACGACGCACTCAGGCATACCAAATGGTTCTGCTCAGGTCTAGCTTAGGAACCAGTGAGGCAGCTGGGATTACTTACAGGTACATTGAAGAGCCTTCCCCACCATGGGTAATTATCATGCTGCTGCATCCCAAGTTCAAAGAGGTGATAAAGGATCCTGAATGGGAAAAGCATCCATCCATCTAATAATGATGTTTCCCACAAAAAGCACCCTGTACAAAAAAAGCTTAAAGGTGGGTTGTCTGAGGATCCATGCTAGATATTGTGGACAAATGAATAGTCTGTACCATGCCTTAAAATGTAGGTCATGAGCTTATAATGTGGGTATGGGTCAGGAAAAATTTGACAACTGAATCTGGCTCTCGCTGATTCAGTTGTGCTGGCAGGCCAGCAAGCTCTAAGCATGTAATAATGAAAACTTAATTTAAAATCAAGTGTCTAGTGAGCCCAAGCTATTCCAGGCAATGCTTAGCCATGCTGCATCATGTGACCTCACTGTAGTCTTGGTTCTAAGCACATGGGCAGTTTGCAATATGCATGCTGTCAAGATATCCGCTACCAAAGAGCACTCTGAAACACCTGGTCCCATACTTGAGACTATTGTTTTATGGATTGCAGTTCATGCTGTCCATACAAAGTTTTCTGCTCTTATAGAAACATGACATAAAATAAAATAGACTTTTATTTTGTCTCTACCATTGTTTCTCAGCATCTATCAAGTGGGCATATCTTTGGGTTATATTGTGTTCCACTGCTTTGCTGGCTATTTTTTTGAGGTTATAACCCCAACACTTTTCTCTTTCTATTCTTCCCTTGAAACCCTCCTGCTCTCCTTCAAATTCATGGCTTCTTTTTCCCACAACTTGTCGTTATGTGTATCTATGTATGCATGCATATGCACACATAGTCCTAAGTATAACCTTCTCAGTTCATATAAGGTTGCTTATATGTATGTTTTCAGGGTTGACTGGCCCTGGGAGACCAGTTGGAGTGTTATTTATTCCCTTGGGGAGACTACTTCTTCCATTCCCAGTTTTCTTCAGTTGCCTATAGGTCTTTGTGTAGGGTTGGGACCACATGAACTTTACTCTTTCCAGTTTGACTTGTCTCTTGCTCAACTCCCATTTGGGCAGTCGTGCAGGTGAGACTTGATGGATGCACATTATCAAGGCAACTTCTTTTTGCAACAGATTAAGACCACTACCGAAAACCACAGCCAATCAAAACGCAGCGTTGTGGAGTCCAGTCCCAATGGATGCATCTATAGGACGCCCACATCTAAGCCTCAGGGAACACTGTGCAAGGGGAGGCAGAAAGATCGTTAAGAGCCAGAGGATCAGGAAGTCTGCTGTGAGACTGTGTCTCCTAGTAACACCAAAAGCTACACCCACAGTCTCATCAACAGTGTGTGGTTTTGAAAAATTGCAATTTGAGTACTTGATTTCATAAATAAATAATGAAATGAAATTTGGTTCAAGATTCAGATAGAATTTCCACAATTTCTGAAATGGCCCTAAACATGCTCCTGACATTTTGAGCTGCATGTTTTTGTGAAATGATATTCTTGGCGCTGATGATTATTAAATCAAAATATAGATCAACTCTGAAACATGTGGAAGGTGCTCCAGGTCCTTTAGTAAGCTAAGATTTAACTCTTCATGTAAAAAATAAATAAGCACACCCTTCTCATTAGCATGCAAATTTGCTTTCCTCTTTAGTAGGTGGTAAAATTATATGTATACTAATGAATTATTTCAAAATATTGTTTTGCATGGGAAAGATAGTTAGAGAGCATTTGCTGCTTTCAGCGAGAACCTGGGCTTGGTTCCCAGAGAGGTCACAGATAGCAGTAACTACAGCTCCGGGGGAGCTGATGTCCTCTTCTGGCCTATGAAGGGCATTGCTATTCACATGCATACACTTATACACATTCACATAAATAAAATGAATATCTTTATGGTTTATCAGCCAGAACAGGTTTTATTTGCATACCTATTTTATATACCCGTAATCCTGGGGATGGGAAAAACACTGATAAACCAATAAAGAAGTGAGAAAAGTTCAAGAAACCTGGTTCTAAACTAGGAAACTTGGGGTTGGCCAACATAAATTGGACTCTCTGGTTTTGAGTAGCTTTTCTCTCTTGTTTTATTTGTTTGTTTGTTTTAAGAGAAAGAACGGAAGTTGGATGGGTAGGGATGGTGGAAGACCTGGAAGAGCATTGGAGTTAGAACTCAGGCTGGACTATAACCCTTAAGGTCAAGCCACGGGTTGTTCTCTTCCTCCAGGAAGCTTCCGCCTCCTAGAGGTTCCGGAACCACTAGCTGGGGAGCCAGTGTTCAAATACATGAGCCTGTGGGGTCCATTTCTCATTCGAGCCGTAATAATGTCTGTGATATCAGCAGACATTCCTTCAGCACATCTGGGTGGCTAGTCGCTACTCTTTGGAGCCATTATTAAGTAGAATAGGTTTATTTTAACACAAACAAAGCAAAACTTCAACAGTAGCTGACTAATATGGTTACTAAGGGATTAATATGTGGACAGGGTGCAATGCCCACTTGCAGGACAGAGGTCTGAGTGACAACCTGTACAGGGTGTTCTAACTGTAGACTCCTCTTGTCACACACCCAGACATTCCTTCCCCATTGTGATGGACTCTTTGAACTGGGAACCAAAATAAATCCTTCTGTTTTAAGGTATTGCTGTCAGGTATTCTGTACAACAACAAGAGGCGCAGCTAACACAAAGTGCATCCAGAGAACAGACACCTAAGTTCCTTGTCATCTGGGGCTCCAGGCATCCACTGAGGATCTTGCATTGCCTGCTCTGTAAGCTAGGAGGATGGCTGTGCTGTTTGGAGAGGAGGCTACGTGACTTAGCAAATGCTGTGTTCTCTTCAAAGAACTTCCAATAGGCAAGGGAGACCTGGGAGTCTCTGAAAAGAGAGTGAAGCCTAGAACAACTTCTCCGTGTCTCCTACCTGAGGCCAATCTCCAGGCAGAACACAGACTTGGACCCTACTCTCGACAGGTCCTGTGACAACCCCTACAGTCTCTCCTCTCTGGAAGGAGCTGAAATTCTCCAGCTGGGAATGCATTCTGAAACGTTTGATTGTGTCAATGAAATCTGGCCCAAGGAGAGATTAAGTTATGCATCCATTGCGTGGTTTTAGTTCTTAGCTTCCATTTTAATGGTGGGTTTCCAGGCCTGAGAATGGTGAGCTCTGCGTTATGACTCAGATTCGCCAGATTGTAGATGGGGATGTTGGAGGAGTCTCTGTGGCTCTGTGTGCTTCTCATCCTCTGCACTGAAATTCTTCATATTCCAGGGCATCAGCCCCTGCAAGTTTGTCTTTACTATTCAATTACCCTGTCTACAGCCACTACCATTTGACATTTGGCATACTTTCGCACATTCCAATACCGTCTTAGCATACTTTTCTCTCAAAAGCAAATTTCACTGGACGTATTTAATTGCCTTTTTTCTATCAGAGCAAACTAAGGTAAAATTGACACTGAATCGTTTCTAACCTGCAGCCCCGGCAGAAACTAAATGATTCGATCCTTCTTCCTGTGGTGAGCTCAGTAGCTTGGGACACACTTTCTGCTTGCAAACTGAGTTTGACTGAAGAACTACTTGGCTGAATACCTGGATTAAGTTAGATCCGTGTCATAAAGGGCCTGGCATATATGTAGGAATTGACTGCTCCATTTGGGGTCCTCAAGAGGTATCCGTTGACCGCTTGGTGCTTTCATAGAGCTGAAGCGGCCAAGGAAACATTCTTGCATCAGGTGGTACCCACTTCCTGAGCACAGGTTTTCAGAGACAAGGATATGAAGGCATGGGCTTGTTCTGTACCCCAGACAGGCTTTGAATTTGAAGTCCTACCATCTCAGGCTCCTTAGTAGCTGCGGTTATTAGATTATAGCATGGAGTTTGTTGCCTACACCATCGGTGTCCTGATGAGGATGCTTTCTTCTGTCGGGGAAACACACACTTTTGACTAGAGCTGTGGATTCTTCCACTGCCAGGAAACCTGAGAACAAATTCTGCTGTGACTCCTCTGTGTCCCCTCATCAGGCCTTGCTGGCTGGGAATCATGTTTAGGGATCAGGAGAAAAATTGAGGGAGCGTGTTTTCTAACAAGAACTTTCTTGAAGGCTGTGTGTAGCTTGTGAGGGCAAGTCATTTCTCTACACTTAGGGAACATAAAATTGAAGATTGTGGCAAAAATGATACTCTAAGTAAATCTGGTACATTTATTTCACTGCTTCCTCTCAGAAGACTTGGGGGCTGAAGAGAGACATTGCCGTGGGCGCTATTCTATGCGACCATTTGAGTTCAGTAGGTTTCTGTGCCCTGAACATAATAAATGGTTACAGAGAAAAGAGATCTGGCCGGGCGGCGGTGGCACACACCTTTAATCCTAGCACTCGGGAGGCAAAGGCAGGTGGATCTCTGAGTTTGAAGCCAGCCTGGTCTACAAGAGCTAGTTCTATACGTGGGTTTAAATGTGTGCTGCATCACACAGAACCAGGGCCCTGTCTTATTTGTCTGATATAATGTCTTATTTTTCAGTATAAAATAAAGCTGAAAACAGTTGTATTAGCCAGGGTTCTCTAGGGTTACAGAATTTGTGGAATACACACACACACACACACACACACACACACACACACACATACAAACACACGCACTCACACACACATTCCTTCACTGGCATTGGAGCCTACTTCTTTAGGATTCCAGCATATACTGAATAGACATGTTCAGGCTCTTGAGAAAATGACAAAGCAGTGGACAAATTCCAGGTCCTCATTCATTTTCCTGTTATTGCTATTATTATTTGTGTGTGTGCGTGCATGCAAGTGTGTCACAGCTGTGGTTCTACCATATGTCATGTCTAGAGGTCAGAGAAAACTTTTGAGAGTCCTCCACTGTGGGTTCTGGGGATAAAACTGAGTTCACTATCTTTGGGTACCATTTTACCAAAGGTGTCACTCACAGGCCCTGAAGTCTTCTCCTTAGCCTTGTTATACATTTCCTTAGGGGGAATTCCTTGCAAACTCCTGTTCCATTATACTTACCACAAGCATCTACTTCTATATCATTTAGGAACCTCTTCCATTTCTCCATTTCTCTTTCTAATTTAGAATTTAGTTTTAAACTCATCACATATAGGTCTGATAAACCTGTGCTTTTTTATGTTCTCTGTTTTGGCCTTTGGGTTCTGCCTATACTGGCTTTCTTCAATAGAAACCAGAGGTGTATGTATGTGTGTAGAGGAGAGAAAGGGGTAATTAATTATTTTATTCTAAGGAATTGGCTCATATGGTTACAAAGATCAGCACCTTGATTTGTGTCCTATGTCCCTGCAAAGGCCCACATAGTAAAGAACTGGTCTCTGAAGTGCTGATATTGGGCAGTGGTGGAGCCTTCAGGAGATGTGGCTTAGTCCTTAGGTCATCGGGGGCTGTCCTCATAGTGGACCCTCTTCCATCCTCCTTCTCCCTTCATTTCCTGGCCTTGAGGATGTTATTTTCCTCCACTCCACACCCCCACTGCTATATAAATCTCCCTGTTTATGGATTAGAACCTCCTACACTGTAAGCCAAAGAACCCCCTTTTCTCTATGATCTCATTATCTCAAATGTTTTTTTTTTCCTCATGGTTTATTTTTTTTTTATATTTAAAAATTTCCATCTCCTTCCCTCCTCCTCCCCCCTCCCTCCCCTCCTCCTCCCCCTACCCTCCCCTCCTTCTCCCCCTTCCCTCCCCTCCCCTTCACCCATACCTCCCCTCCCTCCCTCTCAAGGCCAAGGAGCCATCAGGGTTCCCCATTCTATGCTAAGACCAGGGTCCTCCCAACTCCCCCTGGTCCAAGAAGGTGATCGACCAAGCTGAGAAGGCTCCCACAGAGCCCGTCCATGCAGAAGAATCAGAGCCCAGAGCCATTGTCCTTTGCTTCTCAGTCAGCCCCCGCTGTTGGCCACATTCAGAGAGACGGGTTTGGTCGCATGATCCATCAGTCCCATTCCAACTGGAGTTGGTGATCTCCCATTAGTTCTGTCCCACCGTCTCCATGAGTGAACGCACCCCTCTCGTTCCTGACTTTCTCCCTCATGTTCTCGCTCCTTCTGCTCCTCATCAGGACCTTGGGAGCACAGTCCAGTGCTCCAGTGTGGGGCTCAGTCACCTTCCCCATCTGTCGCCAGCTGGAGGTTCCCTCACGGTCCTGACTTTCTTTCTCATGTTCTCTCTCCTTCTGCTCCTCATCAGGACCTTGGGAGCTCAGTCCGGTGCTCCAATGTGGGGCTCTGTCATTTTCTTCATCTATCGTCAGGTGGAGGTTCTATGGTGATATGCAAGAAATTAATCAGTATGGCTATAGGAACTGGCCTTTTCAGGCTCCCTCTCCTCAGCTGCCCAAGGGACTAACTGGGGGCATCTCCCTGGAAACCTGGGAACCCCTCTAGGGTCAAGTCTCTTGACAACCCTCAGGTAGCTCTTTAAATTAGGATATATGCTTCCCTGCTCCCATATCCACCCTTCCTATATCCCAAGCACCCCATTCCTCCGAGCTCCCCCCGTTCTTCCCTACACACTTTTCTCTCCCCATCTTCCCTTGGCCCAGTCTTGCCCAACCCTCAAGTTCCCAATTTTGCCTGGCGATCGTGTCTACTTCCAATATCCAGGAGGATTACTATATCTTTTTTTGGGAGTTCACCTTCTTATTATCTTCTCAAGGATCCCAAATTTATAGGCTCGATGTCCTTTAATTATGGCTAGAAACCGATTATGAGTGAGTACATCCCATGTTCATCTTTTTGGGTCTGGGTTACCTCACTCAGAATAGTGTTTTCTATTTCCATCCATTTGCCTGCAAAATTCAAGATGTCATTGTTTTTTACCGCTGAGTAGTATTCTAGCATGTATATATTCCACAGTTTCTTCATCCATTCTTCCACTGAAGGGCATCTAGGTTGTTTCCAGGATCTGGCTATTACAAATAATGCTGCTATGAACATAGATGAGCATATGCTTTTGTTGTATGATTGGGCATCTCTTGGGTAGATTCCCAATAGTGGAATTGCTGGGTCCTGGGGTAGGTTGATCCCGAATTTCCTGAGAAACCGCCACACTGCTTTCCAAAGTGGTTGCACAAGTTTGCATTCCCACCAGCAATGGATGAGTGTACCCCTTACCCCACAACCTCTCCAGCAAAGGTTATTATTGGTGTTTTGGATTTTAGCCAATCTGACAGGTGTAAGATGATATCTCAAAGTTGTTTTGATTTGCATTTCCCTGATAGCTAGGGAGGTTGAGCATGACCTTAAGTGTTTTTGGCCATTCGAACTTCTTCTGTTGAGAATTCTCTGTTCAGTTCAGTGCCCCATTTTTTAATTGGGTTAATTGGCATTTTACCGTCTAGTCTCTTGAGTTCCTTATATATTTTAGAGATCAGACCTTTGTCAGTTGCAGGGTTGGTGAAAATCTTTTCCCAGTCAGTAGGCTGCCTTTGTGTCTTAGTGACAATGTCCTTTGCTTTACAGAAGCTGCTCAACTTCAGGAGGTCCCATTTATTCAATGTTGCTCTTAAAGTCTGTGCAGCTGAGGTTATGCGTAGGAAATGGTTCCCTGTGCCCATTTGTTGTAGAGTACTTCCCACTTTCTCCTCTATCAAGCTCAATGTGTTCAAATTAATATTGAGGTCTTTAATCCATTTGGACTTGAGTTTTGTGCATGGTGATAGATATGGATCTACTTTCATTCTTCTACAGGTTGACATCCAGTTATGCCAGCACCATTTGTTGAAGATGCCCTCTTTCTTCCATTGTGTACTTTTGGCTCCTTTATCAAAAATCAGGTGTTCATAGGTTTGTGGTTTAAGATCCGGGTCTTCTATACGATTCCATTGGTCAACTTCTCTGTTTTTATGCCAATACCAAGCTGTTTTCAATACTGTAGCTTTGTAATAGAGTTTGAAGTCAGGGATGGTAATGCCTCCAGAAGAACCTTTATTGTATAAGATTTTTTTGGCTATCCTGGGTTTCTTGTTTTTCCATATAAAGTTGATTATTGTCCTCTCAATCTCTGTGAAGAATTTTAATGGGACCTTGATTGGGATTGCATTGAATCTATAGATTGCTTTTGGTAGAATTGCCATTTTTACTATGTTGATCCTCCCAATCCACGAGCAGGGGAGATCCTTCCATTTTCTGGTATCCTCTTTAATTTCTTTCTTCAAAGACTTAAAGTTCTTGTCAAATAAATCCTTCACTTCCTTGGTTAGAGATACTCCCAGATATCTTATGCTATTTGTGGCTATTGTGAAAGGTGATACTTCTTTGATTTCCCTCTCTGCTTCCTTATCCTTTGTGTATAGGAGGGCGACTGATTTTTTGGAGTTGATCTTGTAACCTGCCACGTTACTGAAGGAGTTTATCAGCTGTAAGAGTTCTTTGGTGGAGTTTTTGGGGTCGCTTATGTATCTCAAATATTTTATGATAAAATAGACAATGAGGGCTGGAGAGATGGCTCAGTGGTTAAGAGCACGGACTGCTCTTCCAGAGGTCCTGAGTTCAATTCCCAGCAACCACATGGTGGCTCACAGCCATCTGTGATGGGATCTGATGTCCTCTTCTGGCATAAACTCATAGATGCAGATACAGAACTCATATATAAAATAAATATTTTTATTTTTTAAAAAAGACGATGAACTGAGACTCCACGTCTGAAAAATCTTCAGTGAACAGGCAGAGTATGAGTTCTGGTCTGAAAGCTGGCAGCTGTCTTGATACACAAGAGCCGATTCAGGTCCAGCCCAAATGCCAGACTGGAGCTCAGATCCGAACAGTGAGAAGCCCTCCTGACTCTTCTTTTCTCTGCTGGAGTTTTTGGTGAACTGAAATCTGTACACTCACACTGGAAAGAACAGAGTTAATCCTTCAGGTGGGTGGGTTTGGAATCTTTTACATCTTTCTTCTTTCTCAAGAGTTTAAAAAAATAAATTGTTTTCAACTTTATTTTCAGATGAAGGAGATATTTTGTAAGAAAAACCAATACAGCATGCTGAGGTTTGCGGCATGCATTCACATTCCTGCGTATAAGGTGAGCCTCGCTCTACCCACAAATCGCCATATTAACAACCACATAGACCCACCCAGGCACACAACATATTTGACTGGCTATCTGGGTACCTTATGGCCCAGTCAAGATGATGTAGAAAACAAACTATAGCCCTGTTTTCTAAAAATGATATAGTGAGCTAACTCTTTCCCCCTTAACAGGCACGAAGTGGGAGGGGAAAGGACCTGAATCCCAGACTTCTATCTGTCTCTCCTGTTCCAGTCTGTGTTTCTGTGAGGTCACCGAGGGAACATAGGAGCTGTAAGCAATGCAGTGCATGGTGCAGGATCGGGATGAGCTCAGAAAGACTAGAGCTATGGCTTCACCTAAGAATTGCTGCACGGGTGCAGATGTGGGGCTCTATGAGAAACTAACTCAAACTGAGAATGAGACCTGCTCTCCCACACGCCATCATGTGGAGAAGCCTGTAACCACTGTAGTTAAGATGTTTAGTTGCTGTGGTAAGACACAGATAGACTGTGTGGACAAATCCAAGATTACACGAAGTGTTTTGTTGTGTGTGTCTGTTCCCTCTGGCATAGATAGTTGTATTGCTTTCCAAATCTGCGCAATTGTGGTTGCCTTCACGATTGCCTTGTAAGATTAGGTCTACAGTCATTCCATGCTAGGGATGGGGGCTCAGGAGGCATGTGGGATTGATGGAACTCAAGAGCCTTCATAAAATCTTCACATGGACCTTCTCCTCTCAAAGGTCATATGCATGAAGAAGATCGACCAGGAATGGGACCGTGTGATCGTAGTTGTTTAGGATATAGTTTTTCATGAACTCTCCACACTGAGGGTAGGACTTGTCAGCCAGCTGTGAGTCATCCAGGGGATTTCTAGTGCTGTCATTGCCTTTGACTTACTCATGCTCATATGAGTAATTCCAGAATAGTTTTGGTTAATGCACCTGATCTTGGGATCTTCTGGTCCATTGGGTCCCTCCCTATCTAGGGTGAATACACTTTGCATCTCTTCAGGAAAATCCATGTGACACTTTTGCTCTGGAGGACCCTATATTTTTCCAATACTAAATAGCCTATGTTAAACAAATGCTAATCAAAGAAAGATTGCTCAGAGCACAGAAGGTAGAATGGCAATGTCTCACTGTGGCAAAAGTAGACTCATCTAGTCTGGGCCTCAGGGTGACTATGTGTTCGTTCCATACAAAGACTAGAGAAGGAAAATGATCATTTGTTTTTATGGTGTAATACACAGTTACACATATTTCAAATTCTAGTGTTTATCATTTTCATTTAACTTACTGCTAATGAGGGGATAAATATCAGTGCTCCCACTTCACAGATGAAAACACCAAGGCTCAGAATTCAATGGCTTGTTTACACAGCAGGGAGGACTAGGTTGGAACCAACGCTTTTTTATTCCGAGGCTCAGATTCCCCGTGGCTGCTCTGGAGGGGAGGATGGCAAAGGCAGAGAGGTGTAAAACTCCCTGGCATATCCTGCACACATGACAGGAGTGCCCAAGGGACAAAGCACAGACAACTTGTTCTCCATTACGATGTGGCCACTGAGGGACATGATAGGAGCACTGAGGAAAAGATAGAAAACAAGGTGAGGGGTAGGGCTAAGAGGCGTGAGGGGACAGTAGGGGCTATGCATCTTTCCATAGGAAGGGTGTGCTAAGCTTATATTAATTCATTGTTAAGAGCAAGAGACCTTGTTTTGAATTTAGGCTCTGTCGGTTAACAAGTATACACCATGGGAAGTGACCAAACCCTCTGAACCTTGGAGTTCTCAGCTGCAAAGCTCAGACAGTTAGAATACCAAACTCCAAGGGCTGTTGTTACTGGTCAATGTTCATAAATTGCTTAGCAGAGTGCACAACATAAATTAATTGCTCAATAAATATAGCTGCCATCATTATCTATCTACTTTCTTGGTAGGGTAGAGAGCCATATTTCTCTTTCATGTATTTGTTGTTTTGGTTTTGAGGGAGAGCCTCATGTAACCTAGGCTGGCCTTGAACACCTGATCCTCCTGTCCCCATCCTCCAAGTTTTGGGATCCACAAGCATGTACTATTACATCCAACTTTCGCGTCATCCTTTAAATTTTGTTTTATTATTTTTCAAAGTATTTTAAAATTAGAATATAGTAATGGTACAAATTCACGAGCTACATTCTGATAGTTTCCAGCATACACACTGTAGACCTGATTCAGTGAACGTAACAAAATGACAAACATAAATTCTCTGTCTCTCTCTGTCTCTGTCTCTGTCTCTGTCTCTTTCTCTCTCTCATGTGTGGGGTGTCAGCACGTGTGCGTGCGTGCGGTGTGTGTGTGTGTGTGTGTGTGTGTGTGTGTGTGTGTGTGTATAACCAGGCATTAGAAACAGCTCTGTCTCTTGAGGGTTCCTAGTAGTTTATGCCACTCCAATCGGCTCAGGGCTTATTTGCGTCTGATCCACCATCATGGCATGTTAATGACTATTTCTGTTTCTTGCCTGCAGAGAAATAGAAGTTAACCTCTGTGTCTATAAGGCAGATGGAAGTGAAGGTTGTGATTCAGATGCTACCTGACTTTGGCTGACCTTTGATGTGAACCAGCAACCTGTTCTTCTTTGACAGGGTCCAGAGAGAGAGAGAGATGACCAGGGGATCAGATGATAAGAGAGCAGAAAGTTGGGGTCAGGAGGTCTTGCACAAGCTATGTCTTATACCTAGCAAGCTTATTGAGAAGGACAGCATCTTATATACTATTTGCTGGAGGGCAATGGGACAAAGTCAACAGAAAGCTATCAAACAATTGGACAATGTCAACAGCAAGCCAATCAAGCAATTTTGTACAAAGGGGACACAGGGTATCTCAAGAGGATCCGATGGTCTTGGAACTGATAGCCATAGCCCCTTAGAGTAAGAACACTTGGATTCTTGGGATCTGAAGCTGCAGTTCCTCTACTTGCCATTCCCAGGCTATTACCAGGTCTGCCAAGCATGTTGCTCTTGCCTTAGAGAGGGAACTGTGTTCTTTCTCCATATATTCCATACATCAGGCCTCGGGAAAGCCTTGGTTAGTCATACATCAGGCCTCAGGAAAGCCTTGGTTAGTCTAGTCTCCAACAGTCATTGCTTGGAGGGTACCAGAGATAGTGTGGCACTGATTCTCTGGATCACATTTCATTAGACTGCATTTGCCATGTGTCCTATGTCCTGTGTCCTGCCAGACCTGTGGATCTGAGGGTAACTCTTCATGTGACTGTTGACTGTGTGCTCAGGAGCAGTTTCTTTAGGTTCTCTGTACTCAGTTGTCCCATCTACAAAATGGGATGCCATCTTCTCATACCTTTCATTTATTCTTTGTTGATTTCACATATGAGTACAATGTATTTTGGTGATATCCACCCTCCCCAGTTTCTCCATTCAAGTCCTTCTGCCCCAAACACCTTTCCTTCCCAATTCCATGTCTTTCTACGTCTTTTTTATTCCACAAAATCTTATTACTGTTAGCCCTGTGTATGAGCATCACTGGAATATGGACAACCTACTGAGGGTCAAACTCCCAAAGAAAAATGACCTTCCTGCCCCTAGCAGCCATTACCTGACAGTAGCTCTTCAGCTAGGGTGTGGTCTCGTTATCTACCCACCCACCCCACATCGGTGCTGGCTTGGTCTTGTGTAGGGCCTGTATAGACAACCAAAGCTGCTGTAATTTCATGTGTTCAGAAGCCATGCCATGTCTAGAAAGCAACATTTTATAGCCCTTGTCCCCATTCTCTAATTCTTACACTCTTTCTGCCCTCTCACTTATGATGTTGCCCAAGCCTGAGGGTAGAGAGTGGGTATAGATGTCCCAGTTAGAGCAGAATGCTCAATGGCAGCTTATTCTCAGCCTGTGGCTCAATTACAAATCTTTGCATTGTTCGCTGACTAAATGCAAAAAGAATCTTTCCTTTGATTAAGATTGAGAGCACCGTTTTTGGGGCCACAAAATCCCACAGCTCACCCTGTTTGGGCTCTGGGGACCTGGAATTGAATGCACCCAGGCCCGTGGGAGGTCCCCTCCTACATTGGCCTGCCTGGGGCAAGGTAGGCCTTTGTCTGAGAGCTGCTTGGCCTGCAAGGGGACCTGACAGTCTGCCAGAGGATCCATCATTCTTTGGGGTGAGTGAGGAGTGAGTGCCCGAACCGTGGCAGCTGCCCGGAGAGGGACCACCGACATTCCACAACTCCCCCTGCCACCCGCACACTTCCTGCTCTTCCTGCAGGGGTTATTCTCCCCGGATATTGCCTCTCTCTTCCTGTCCCTTCCCAGCTTGCACCCAGAATCCTTCCCCCCCTCCCCCTGCCTCATCCTGCCATCTTTGGGGCCACAAAATCTCACAGCTCAGCCTGTTTGGGCGCTGGGGACCTGGAATTGAGTGCACCCAGGCCGGTGGGAGGTCCCCTCCTTCATTAGACTGCCTGCAGCAAGGTAGGCCCTTTGTCAGTGAGCTGTTTGGCCTGCAAGGAGACCTGACAGTCTGCCAGAGGATCCATCATTCATTGGGGTGAGTGAATTTAATTCATTGGGGTGAATTGAACTTCTAAAAGAAGACCCAAAGGGGATTATTCAGAGGAACAAATGGGCAGGCGCCAATGCAAGAATTCCTCCAACAATTTGAAAAACAACATGAAAGCACCAGAACCCAGCGAACTTATAACAGGAGGACTTGAACACACTAATCAAGAAGAAGTAGAAAAAATTGACTTTATGAAAGTAATAGAGTCCCTTAAACAGGAGGTGAAAAACTCCCTTAAGGAAATGGATGAGAAGAATAACAAAAAGTTTGAAGAATTGAGTAAATCCGTTAACAATATCCTAGGAAACCAAGAAAAAACAATCAAACAGATAATGGAAACAGTGCAAGACTTGAAAACTGAAATGGAGGCAAGGAAGAAAACACAACCCGAGGGCCAACTGGATTTGGAAAATCTATGTAAACGAACAGAGACTACAGAAACAAGCATAACCAACAGAATACAAGAGATAGAAGAAAGAATCTCAGATTCTGAAGATACCATAGAGAAAATAAATGCACTGATCAAAGAAAACAGCAAATCCAACAAATCCTCATCACAAAACATTCAGGAAATCTGGGACACAATAAAAAGACCAAACCTAAGAATATTAGGCGTAGAAGAAGGAGAAGAAATACAGCTCAATGGTTCAGAAAATATATTTAATAAAATTATAGAAGAAAACTTCCCAAACCTAAAAAAAGATATTCCTATTAAGGTTCAAGAAGCTTACAGAACACCAAATAGACTGGATCAAAAAAAAAAAAACATCCCCTCGCCATATTATAATCAAAACACAAAACATACAGAATAAAGAAAGAATATTAAGAGCTGCAAAGGAAAAAGGTCAAGTAACATATGAAGGTAAACCTATCAGACTAACACCTGACTTCTCTATGGAAACCATGAAAGCCAGAAGGTCCTGGATAGATGTTTTGCAGAAACTAAGAGACCATGGATGCAAGCCCAGATTACTATACCCAGCCAAGCTTTCATTCACTATAAATGGAGAAAACAAAATATTCCAAGATAAAAACAAATTTAAACAATACATAGCCACAAATCCAGCCTTATAGAAAGTAATAGAAGGAAATTCACAAACAAAGGAGTCCAGCATTGCCCAAAATAACTCAGACATCTAGCGACCCTTCACCAGCACATCGCAAAGAAAGGAAACACACAATCTCTACTACCAAATAAAAAATGACAACCGGAGTTAACATCCACTGGTCATTAATATAACTTAATATCAATGGACTCAATTCACCTATAAAAAGGCACAGGCTAAGAGATTGGATACGAAAACAGGATCCAACATTCTGCTGTTTACAAGAAACACACCTCAACCACAAAGACAGACATCTACTCAGAGTAAAGGGTTGGGAAAAGGTTTATCAAGCAAATGGACCTAAGAAACAAGCCGGTGTGGCCATACTAATTTCTAACAAAGTTGACTTCAAACTAAAATCAATCAGAAGAGATGGAAAGGGACACTTTATACTCATTACAGGAAAAATCTATCAGAATGAAGTCTCAATCCTGAATATCTATGCCCCTAATACAAAAGCACCCACTTATATAAAAGAAACATTACTAGAACTCAAGACAGCCATCAAACCAAACACACTGATAGTGGGAGACTTCAAGACTCCTCTTTCACCAATGGACAGGTCAATTCGACAGAAGCCTAACAGAGAATTAAGAGACTTAATAGAGGTAATGAACCAAATGGACTTAACAGACATCTATAGAACGTTCCACCCAAACAGGAAAGAATATACCTTCTTCTCTGTGGCTCATGGAACCTTTTCGAAAATTGACCACATACTCGGTAACAAAGCAAACTTCCACAGTTATAAAAACATATTAGTAACCACCTGCATCTTATCGGATCACCATGGATTAAAATTAGAATTCAACAACAATGCTACCCCCAGAAAGCCTACAAACTCATGGAAACTGAACAGTCAACTACTGAACCACAGCTGGGTCAAGGAAGAAATAAAGAAAGAAATTAAAGTCTTTCTTGAATTTAATGAAAATAAAGACACAACATACTCAAACTTATGGGACACTATGAAAGCAGTGCTAAGAGGAAAATTCATAGCACTAAGTGCCCACTTAAAAAAAACGGAGAAAGCACACATTGGAGACTTAACAGCACACCTGAAAGCTTTAGAAAAGAAAGAAGCAGACTCACCTAGGAGGAGTAGAAGACTGGAAATTATCAAACTGAGGGCAGAAATCAACAAAATAGAAACACAGAAAACAATCCAAAGAATCAATGAAACAAAAAGCTGGTTCTTGGAGAAAATCAACAAGATTGACAAACCCCTAGCCAAACTAATCAAACGGCAGAGAGAGAACACACAAATTAATAAGATCAGAAATGAAAAAGGGGACATAACCACAGACACAGAGGAAATCCAAAGAATCATTAGATCTTACTACAACAGCCTGTATGCCACAAAATTGGAAAATGTAAAAGAAATGGACACTTTTTTAGATAAGTACCATGTACCAAAGTTAAACCAGGACCAAGTAAATGCTCTAAATAGTCCTGTTAGTCGCGAAGAATTGGAACCTGTTATCAGAAACCTCCCTACCAAAAAGAGCCCAGGACCTGATGGGTTCAATGCAGAATTCTACCAGAACTTCCAAGAAGACCTAATACCTATACTCCTTAAGGTATTTCATAATATAGAAACAGAACAGTCATTGCCAAATTCCTTTTATAAAGCTACAATTACCCTGATACCTAAACCACACAAAGACTTAACCAAGAAAGAGAATTACAGGCCAATCTCACTCATGAACATCGATGCAAAAATTCTCAATAAAATACTGGCAAACAGAATCCAAGAACACATTAGAAAAATTATCCACTATGATCTAGTAGGCTTCATCCCAGAGATGCGGGGCTGGTTCAACATACAGAAATCTATCAATGTAATCCATCATATAAATAAACTGAAGGATAAAAACCACATGATCATCTCATTAGATGCAGAGAAAACATTTGACAAAATTCAGCACCCCTTTATGATAAAGGTCTTGGAGAGATTAGGGATACAGGGGTCATTCCTAAATATAATAAAGGCTATTTACAGCAAGCCGACAGCTAACATCAAATTAAATGGAGAGAAACTCAAGGCCATCCCACTAAATTCAGGAATGCGACAAGGCTGTCCACTCTCTCCTTATCTCTTCAATATAGTACTTGAAGTTCTAGCAATAGCAATAAGACAAAACAAGGGGATCAAGGGGATTCGAATTGGAAAGGAAGAAGTTAAACTTTCATTATTTGCAGATGATATGATAGTGTACATAAGCGACCCGAAAAACTCCACCAAAGAACTCCTACAGCTGATAAACTCCTTTAGTATCGTGGCAGGTTACAAGATCAACTCCAAAAAATCAGTCGCCCTCCTATATACAAAGGATAAGGAAGCAGAGAAAGAAATCAGAGAAGCTTCACCTTTCACGATAGCCACAAATAGCATAAAATATCTTGGGGTAACTCTAACCAAGGAAGTGAAAGACCTATTTGACAAGAACTTTAAGTCTTTGAAGAAAGAAATTGAAGAGGATACCAGAAAATGGAAGGATCTCCCTTGCTCGTGGATTGGGAGGATCAACATAGTAAAAATGGCAATACTACCAAAGGCAATCTATAGATTTAATGCAATCACCTTAAAGATCCCATCAAAATTCTTCACAGATCTTGAGAGGACAATAATCAACTTTATATGGAAGAACAAGAAACCCAGGATAGCCAAAACAATCTTATACAATAAAGGAACTTCTGGAGGCATTACCATCCCTGACTTCAAACTCTATTACAGAGCTACAGTATTGAAAACAGCTTGGTATTGGCATAAAAATAGAGAAGTCGACCAATGGAATCGAATAGAAGACCCAGATCTTAACCCACAAACCTATGAACACCTGATTTTTGATAAAGGAACTAAAAGCACACAATGGAAGAAAGAAAGCATCTTCAACAAATGGTGCTGGCATAACTGGATGTCAACCTGTAGAAGAATGAAAGTAGATCTGTGTCTATCACCATGCACAAAACTCAAGTCCAAATGGATTAAAGACCTCAATATCAATCTGAACACACTGAACCTGTTAGAGGAGAGAGTGGGAAGTACTCTACAACATTTGGGCACAGGAGACTGCTTCCTACGTATAGCCCCAGCAGCACAGACATTAAGGGCAACATTGAATAAATGGGACCTCCTGAAGCTGAGCAGCTTCTGTAAAGCAAAGGACACTGTCACTAAGACAAAAAGGCAGCCTACTGACTGGGAAAAGATCTTTACCAACCCCACAACAGACAAAGGTCTGATCTCCAAAATATATAAGGAACTCAAGAGACTAGACTTTAAAATGCTAATGAACCCAATTAAAAAATGGGGCACTAAACTCAACAGAGAATTCTCAACAGAAGAAGTTCGAATGGCCAAAAGACACTTAAGGGCATGCTCAACCTCCTTAGCAATCAGGGAAATGCAAATCAAAACAACGTTAAGATACCATCTTACACCTGTCAGAATGGCTAAAATCAAAAACACCAATGATAGCCTTTGCTGGAGAGGATGTAGAGTAAGGGGTACACTCATCCATTGCTGGTGGGAATGCAAACTTGTGCAACCGCTTTGGAAAGCAGTGTGGAGGTTTCTCAGGAAATTTGGGATCCGCCTACCCCAGGACCCAGCAATCCCACTCTTGGGAATTTACCCAAGAGAGGCCCAATCATATTACAAAAGCATCTGTTCAACTATGTTTATAGCAGCATTATTTGTAATAGCCAGAACCTGGAAACAACCTAGATGCCCTTCAGTGGAAGAATGGTTGAAGAAAGTGTGGAATATATACATGCTAGAATACTACTCAGCGGTAAAAAACAATGACATCTTGAATTTTGCATGCAAATGGAGGGAAATAGAAAACACCATTCTGAGTGAGGTAACCCAGGCCCAAAAAGATGAACATGGGATGTACTCACTCATAATTGGGTTCTAGCCATAAATAAAGGACATCGAGCCTATAATTCGTAAAAATCCTAGAGAAGCTATATAAGAAGGTGAACCCAAAGAAAAACATATAGTTATCCTCCTTGATACTGGAAGTAGACAAGATTGCCGGACAAAAAATGGGAACATGGGGTGGGGTGGGATGGGGGGAGGGGGGATGGGGCGAGAAAAGTGTGAAGTGGAGGATGGGAAGAATTTGGGGGAATAGGATGGTTGGGATATAGGAAGGGTGGATATGGGAACAAGGAATTATATATCTTACTTAAGGGAGCCATTCTAGGGTTGGCAGAGGCTTGACTCTAGAGGGGTTCCCAGGTGTCCAGGAAGACGCCCCCAGCTAGGTCCTTGGGCGGCTGAGGAGAGGGTGCCAGAAATGGCCAGATCCTATTGCCATACTCATGAATATCTTGCATATCACCATAGAACCTTCACCTGGCATTGGATGGAGAAAATGACAGAGCCCCACATAGGAGCACCGGACTGAGCTCCCAAAGTTCTGATGAGGAGCAGATGGAGAGAGATCATGAGAAAGAAAGTCAGAACCATGAGGGATGCGTTCACCCACTGAAACGGCAGGACAGAACTAATGGGAGACCACCAAGTCCACTTGGAATGGGACTGATGGAACATGCGACCAAATCGGACTCTCTGAGGGTGGCTGATGGTGGAGGCTGACCGAGGAGCCAAGGACAATGGCGATGGGCTTGGTCTCTACGACATGGACGGGCTCTGTGTGAGCCTTGTCAGTTTGGTTGCTCACCTTCCTGGACCTGGGGGGAGTTGGGAGGACCTTGGACTCAACATAGTGTAGAGAACCCTGATGGCTGTTTGGCCTCAAGAGGGAGGGAGTGGGGGTGTGGGTGGAGGGGAGGGGAGGGAAGGGGGAGGAGGAGGGGAGGAGATGGCAATTTTTAATAAAAAATAAATAAACTGGAAAAAAAAGATTGAGAGCACCGTAGACTTATGGACACAAGCATAGATATTTAGAAGGGAGTTTCACCGCATTACCATATGGCAAACTAGCAATAGCAGGTCTCAAATCTTACCCCCTTATTGCCTCTCTAGCCGTGAGTTTCTGACCAGGTTTACAATATCAGTCATGGATTCCCTTCTGTCGAGCATGTTTCAGATCGAATGAGAAAGTAGTTAGCTACCCCTTAACAGTCATGCCAATATTTCCCCAATGGGCATATCTTGCCAGGCAGGTTCGTATTGTAGCATGCAGGGTCTAATGCAGGGGAAGAACATTGATGTCTTTTCTCCCCCACTGGCCTGCTCAATGCCTTCTGGCACTGTGAAAGCTAAGAGCAGGAAAGAGGTTTCCTGGTCAGTTCAAGACTAATCTCTCTGTATCTTGCAATCAAAATGTGTGGTGTTTTCAGCAATAGGGTCTTACAATGTAGTTATTATGTGCTGCCAACCATCATGCGCTACTAAGAGGGTTAGGAATAGCCTCTCTGATGTCGGCTACATCTGGGGCCTTAATGACTAATAATTCATAGAGAGGTAGGGGATGATGTTTCATGCACACTTATGTAAGTTGTGAGGACTCAGATACGATCATCAGCATGATGAGGAGCATGTGGGGGTGCATGCCTGTAAACACAGCCCCTGAGGGGGCTTTAGGATGGGAGAATGAAAATTGGAGAACAGTCTGAGTTTCACAGTGAAAATATTACCTCAAAAGATGATCAAAACCCAAGATGACTTGATGAAAGAGTGGTTACAGACATTACAGCAGGACAGATGGAAGTTCTCTGAGTTACACTGCTCACTCATCCACTGGGCTCCAAACATACAGAAGAGGAGCTACGACTTCCCAAGGTTTGCATTGCCTGTACCTATCAAGTAGTTTACAGGTGCATGTTTGCTGAATGAATAACCAGCTAAAAAAGACAGGCATTATTTTTACCCATTTTTATAGACAAGAAAATAGAAACTCAACAAGGTTAAGTAAGTTGTCTGAAAGTTAGATACCTGTGGGGCATAGGGGATTGAAACTTGAGGAATGGCTGGTTTTCAATTGGCTCCAACTACACATTCTGGCTTTGGAGCGGCCTAGCTTGATTAGATGCTCACCTTCCTAGACCTGGATGGAGGGGGGAGGAACTTGGACTTCCCTCAGGGCAGGGAACCCTTACTGCTCTTCTGACAGGAGAGGAAGGAGGAGTGGAGGGGGGAGGGGGAGGTAAATGGGAGGTGGGGAGGAGGTGGAAATTTTTAATAATATAAAACAATAAAGCTATCAAACATGAAAAAAGTTATTTTCTCTTGAAGTTGGAGTCTTAGCTCTGCTCGATTTAGATGAAAATTAGAATTGTATCTTCATCTCTGTCTTTTTGAAGGGCTGTTCTGATGGTTTCAATGAGAAACCATAGGTCCAGGCATTTGGATGATTGGTCCTCTGTTGGTGGTGCCTTTTGGGAGTTTAAGAGGTGGGGCCTTGCTAGAGGAATGATCTCATTGGGGCAACTTTTGAGGGTTTGTAGTCTCGCCTCAGGTTTTTCTCTCTGCTTCATGCCTGTGGTTTAAGATTTTGTTTATTTGTATTTTATGTGTATGGGTGTTTTATATGCACGTCTGTAAATGTGCCTTGTGTATTCAATGCCCACAGAGGACAGATCTCCGAGAACTAGAGTTGCAGATATTTGCAAGCTGCTATTTTGGTGCTGGGAACAAATCCAGGTCCTCCAGAAACATAATCAGTGTTATTAACAACTTAGCCATCTCTTCACTCCTTGCACCAACTTCCTTCTCCAGCCACCAGGACTACTGATGACGGTGATTGCTTCCTGCCACGATGGGCTCATAACCCTTTGAAACCTTAGCCCAAACCAACTCTTTGTTCCATAAGTTGCTGTCTTAGTTAATGCTTCTATTGCTGTGAGAAAAAAAAAAAAACCACTATGACCATGGCAATTCTTATAAAGTAAAACATTTAATTGGGGTGACTTGCTGACAGTTCCAGAGGTTCAATCCATTATCATGGCGGCACGCAGGCAGACATGATACTAGAGAGGTAGTTTTGATTCTTACATCTTGCAGGCAACATGAAGTCAGCTGAGACACTGAGTGGTATCCTGAGCATAGAAAACCTCAAGATGCCCCCCAACAGTAACACACTTCCTCTAACAAGGCCATACCCTCTTCAGCAAAGCCACACCACCTAATAGTGCTATTCCTTATGAGACTGTGAGAGTCAATTGCATTCAAACTACCACAGTTGCTTTTTGGCTGTGGTGTTTTATCACAAGACAAGAGTAACTAACACAGATATTAAAAAGAATGCATTTCCTTAACTTCTATGCTGCTGTCAGATGCCTTGCAAATGTTATTTAATTTACAAAATTGTTTTGCCAAGGAAGTTTTGATTTTCCTGTGGTTGATTTTGGAAGTCAAGTTCCAAAGAGGTCAGGGAATGTGCCTGATTGCAAAACCAAGCAAAGGCATGGCCACCCCTAACCCAGCTCACCAGGTTTCTATCTGAAACCTCACACCATATCTTCCTGTTTAGTTTAGCCAGACCTGGGTCTGGCCTTGTCAGGATCTTGGAAAGACGATTCAAAGCAGATCTGCTGTAAGAGCTGAGATAGAGAAACCTGGGAAAAACACACAGAGGTAGTAGAGGCAAAGACAGGGTTGGGGGCATTAGAGACAGAGACAGAGGCAGGAGCAGGAGCAATAGAGGCAGAGGTAGGGGCAGTAGAGGCAGACTTGATGGGCACAGAAGGATCTCCTTGAGATATGGTAGTTTGTCCAGTTCTATTCTCTCAAAGATACACTAGGCTTCAGTTACAACCTTGGTGATGGATATGTCATGGGGCATAATTATTTATTTAAACCACCAGCTCCACAACTAGTATTTTAGTCACTGCTAAAAGTACATGATATATCTATTTCCATTGAAAACTCAGTGACTAAGAACCTTGACTAATAATTCATGTATATATCAGCCACACCACTATTACGCTACTGGCCATAACTGGCATGATAGGTTGCTTTTGTAGCAATGTAAGGTTAAGCACCAGCTAAGACCATTGGTGGATCTGAAAGTTTACGATGGGAAGTTGGGTGCCTTCCCCTCTGTCTCAGTCAGGGTTCTGTCACTGTGAAGAGATACCATGACCATGGCAACTCCATTGTTGTTGTTGTTGTTTGTTTGTAAGTTTTATATTCACATTCTCTTTTGGCTTTTTATTATTAATATTTTTTCATTTATTTTACATCCTGACCAAAGTTTTTCCTCCGTCCTCTCTTCCTGTTCCCTTCCCCCTACTTCCCCTTTGTTCCCCTATCAACTCCTCCTCTGTTTCTGTTCAGAACTGGGCAGGCTTCCTATGGTGTCAACAAAGCATGGTATATCAAATTGAGATAGAATTAAGCTCCTCTCTTCATATAAAGGCTAGGTAAGGCAACCCAGTATGAAGAATAGGGCATCTGCCTGTTCATTTTGGTTCCTTTAACATCCTGGTAGAGGCAGCCATTCTCCTGAACTTCCCCTTGCCAAACAAATTTCTTTCTCAAAAGAGTCTTGGGTGATGACGATCTTCATTGGCTGGAGCAGAATAGAAGAACCTGCCTAGGACGTCCCTTACAGGACTGAGCTGGAAAACCTTGCTGAGATGCTCCCTTAGGGGGCCTGAGCAAGGTTGAGCGGAACAGATCAGAAGAACCTTGCTGTGATGTTCCGTTGAGGAGGGCGGACTGAGTAAGGCTGAGTGGGAAAAAGTAACAACTTTTCATTGGAGGTGGGGGAGATTGCTACATTTCTGCAAGGGCTTCCTATTTAGCAGAGTGTTAGCAAAAGAAGTAATATCCTGGGCCAAAAAAGCAGACAGCTCTGCTAGGAGGTTCCCCTTAGGGGAACTGAGCAGAACTCAGCTATAGCAGCTCTCTAGGAGAGGAGTGGGATTGCCATATCCTGTGGGGAGACCATCCTCCATTGTACCCAACTTCAGGTAGCATGGCTTCCCAACAGGTCAGGGCACCTTTCCCTCCAGGGATGAGCTGTCCTATTGTAGCTCCAGCCTCCAGAATTGTTCTGTTGTGGCTATACCCCTCCAAAGATGCCCTACTGTGGCTCTAACCCTCCAGAGCTGTTCTGTTGTGGCTATACCTCTCCAGAGCTGCCCTACTGTGGCTATAACCCTCCAGAGTTGTTCTGTTGTGGCTATACCCCTCCAGAGCTGCCCTACTGTGGTTCTAACCCTCCAAATCTGTTCTACTGTGGTTCTACCCCTCCAGAGCTGTCCTATTGCAGCTCTAAGTATAGACTGGCTTCCCAGTAGGTCAGGATATCTTTGCAACTCCAGAAATGTGACACATACATTCATTTACACCCCAGCCTGCCCAATCCAATCCTTCACACCCCCCATACCCAGTTTACCCAAGATATCTTTTATGTTTCCCCTTCTCAGGGAAATCCACGCCTCTTTCTTTGGGCCTTTCTTGTTACTTAGCCTCTCTGGGGTTACGGATTGTAGCATGGTTTATCCTTTACTTTACAGCTAATAACCACTTATGAGTGAGTACATTCCATGTTCATCTTTCAGGGTCTGGGTTGCCTCACTTAGGATGATTTTTTTTCTAGTTCTCTGGATTTGCCTTCAAATTTCATGACATCATTGTTTTCAACAGCTGAGTAGTACTCCATTGTGTAAATGTATCTCATTTTCTTTATTCATTCTTTGGTTGAGGAGCATCTAGGCTGTTTCCAGGTTCTGCCTATCACAACTAACGCTGCTATGAACAAAACTGAGCAATGTGTCATTATGGTATGATTGAACATCCCTTGAGTATATGCCCAAGTATTTCTGGATCTTGAAATAGATTGATTCTCAGTTTTCTGAGAAACAGCCACAAAATTGGAAAATCTGAAAGAAATGGACAATTCTCTTGATAGATATCATATACCAAAATTACATCAAGACCAGATAAACAATGTAAATAGACCTATAATCCCTAAGGAAATAGAAGCAGTCGTTGAAAGTCTCCCAACCAAAAAAAAACACAGGGTCAGATGGTTTCAGTGCAGAATTTTACCAGATTTTAAAAGAAGAACTAATAGCAATACTCCTCGACTCATTCCACACAACAGAAACAGAAGGAATATTGCCAAATTCCTTTATGAGGCTACAGTTAACCCTGATACCCAAACCACACAAAGATTCAATAAAGAAAGAGAATTACAGACCAATTTCCCTCATGAACATTGATGCAAAATTACTCAATAAAATACTGACAAACTGAATCCAAGAACACATCAAAAAGATCATCTACCATGATCAAGTAGGCTTCATCCCAGAGATTCAAGGATGGTCCAACATATGAAAATTTATCAATGCCATCCACCATATCAACAAACTGAAAGAAAAAACACATAATCATCATCTCATTGGATACTGAAAAAGCCTTTGATAAAATCCAACACCAATTTATGATAAAGGTCTTGGAGAGATTAGGGATACAAGGAACATACCTAAAGATAATAAAAGCAGCCGGATCTCTGAGTTCGAGGCCAGCCTGGTCTACAAGAGCTAGTTCCAGGACAGGCTCTAGAAACTACAGGGAAACCCTGTCTCGAAAAACCAAAAAAAAAAAAAAAAAAAAAAAGATAATAAAAGCAATATACAGCAAACTGGCAGACAACATCAAATTAAATGGAGAGAAACTCAGAGCAGTTCTACTAAAATTAGGAATAAAATAAGACTGTTCACTCTTTGCTCATCTATTCAGTATAGTACTTGAAGTTCTATCTAGAGCAATAAGACAACTAAAGGAGATCAAGGGGATACAAATTGGAAAAGAAGAAGTCAAAATCTTTCTATTTGCAGATGATATGACATTATCCATAAATGACCCCAAAAACTCTGCCTAGGAGTTCTTACAGCTGATAAACACCTTCAGTGGTGGCTGGATACAAGATTAACTAAAAAAAGTGAGTAGCCCTCGTATATACAAATCATAAATGACCTGAGAAAGAAATCAGGGAAATGACAACCTTCACAATAGCCACAAATAATATAAAATATCTTAGAGTAACTCTAACCAAACAAGTGAAAGGCCTTTCTGACAAGAACTTTAAATCTTTGAAGAAAGAAATTGAAGAAGAAATCAGAGAAGATAGGAGAAGATGGAAAGATCTCCCATGCTCATGAATCGGTAGGGTTAATATAATCAAAATGGTAACCTTACCAAAAGCAATCTACAGATTCAGTGTAATCTCCATCAAAATTCTAACACAATTCTTCACAGACCTCAAAAGAACAATACCCAACTTCATATGGAAAAGCAAACAAACAAACAAAAACCAGGATAGCTAAAACAGTCCTATACAATAAAGGAACTTCTGGAGGTATCACCATTCCTGATTTCAAGCTCTTCTATAGAGCTATCGTAATGAAAATGGCATGGTATTGGCAAAAAAAGGACTGGTGAATCAATGGAATCAAATCAAAGGCCCTGACATAAATTTACATACCTTTGAGCTCCTAATTTTTTTGACAAAGACACCCAAATTATGCAATAGAAAAAAATAAAGAATCTTCAACAAATGGTGCTCAAATAATGTCAGCATGTAGAAGAATGCAAATAGATCCATATCTATCACTCTGCCCAAAATTCAAGTCCAAGTGGATCAAAGATCTCAGCATAAACCCAGTTACACTGAACCTGATAAAAGAGAAAATGGAAAGTAGCCTTGAACACATTGGCACAGGAGACAACTTCTTGAGTAGAACTCAAGTAACATAGACACTGAGATCAACAATTAATAAATGGGATCTTCTGAAACTGAGAAGCCTCTGTAAGGAAAAGGACACCATCAATAGGACAAAGCAGAAGCCTACAAAATAGGAAAATATCGTCACCAACCCCACATCTGACAGAGGGATGATCTCCAAAATACATAAAGAACTCAAGAAACTAGATATCAAAATACCACACAGTCCAACCTAAAAACAACCTAAATACACCTCAACCAAAGAATGGATAAGGAAAATGTGGTATATTTATACAATGGAGTACTACACAGCAGAAAAAAATAGCAACATCTTGAATTTTGCAGGCAAATAGATGGAGATAGAAAACATCATTTTGAGTGAGGTAACCCAGACACAGAAAGACAATTATCACATGTACTCACTTGTAAGTGGTTTTTGAACATAAAGCAAATCCCAGAGAACCTAAAAAACAATGAGGACCCTAAGAAGACATAAATAGATCTAATCTACATGGGAAGTAGAAAAAGACAAGATCTCCTGAATAAATTTGGAGCATGGGATCCTTGGGAGAGGGTTGAAGGGGAAAGGGGAAAGGTGGAGAGGAGCAGAGAAAAATGTAGAGCTCAATAAAAATCAATGAAAAATGGGGTACTGATCCAAACAGAATTCTCAATGTAAAAATCTCAAATGGCTGAGAAATCCTTAAAGACTTATTCATCATCCTTTGCCATCAAGGAAATGCAAATCAAAATGAATCTGAAACACCATCTTACACCTGTAAGAATGGCTAAGATCGAAAACACTAATAACAGCTTATGTTGGAGAGGATGTGGAGTGAAGAAGACACCCTTCCACTGCTGGTTGGAATGTAAACTTGTACAGCCATTTGGGAGACCGTGACAACTCCTTAAAAAGAAAACATTTAATTGGGGATTGCTTAAATTTTCAGAAGTTTAACACATTATCTGCATGGCAGGGAGTATGGTGACATGCAGGCAGGCATGTTCCTAGAGAAGTAACTGAGAGTTCTACATCTAGATCTATGGGCAGCAGGAAAGAAGAGACAAGACACTGGGCCTGGCTTAGGCTTTTGAAACCTCAAAGTCCACACCTCCTAATCCTCCTCAAGAAGTGTCACTCCCTGATGACTAAGCATTCGAATATATGTACCTGTGGGGGCCATTATTACTCAAATCATTATACCTTGGTAGGAAGGATTTTATAGAGCACTGCTGAGGATTTGGAAAACTTGCAATGAACTTTAATTGCCATCTACTTTATACTTAAAACATGCAAGGCTGCTTTCCAATATTGGATCTTCCTTATTAAATGAACTCCAGTTTTGCCCAGGGTGTACAGGTACCCAGCTAAATATCTGTTTTCCCTAGAATCCTTAGATATGTAATGTAGCATGGCATAGGTATGGCCAAACAGACTAACAGAGTTTTCTGGTAGAGGTCTATGATTGTTTTCTGCTTTCTTGGTAACAGGAAGAATTGTGCCGGTCCATTCCTGAACTCATCAATGCTAATAATATTAAGCATGCATACACATGTGTGCATATGTGCATTCCCTGAAGTCTGTGGATGTAATGGCTGGAAGTCAAGTAATGAGGAAAAAGCTGGGACAATTGCATGGATTTTGGCTTGAGGCTATTTTATCTTTGAACACTTTTGCTAATGCCATGTCCCATTACTTGCAGCAGAAAGAATTCCCAAATGCCTTTGATGCATTTGCTAATGCAGGTATGAGAACTCACATTCATAAGAGTATGCTGTCTGACTTTCAGAGATCACGTGCCCTGCAGAACTCAGGGAATATGGTGGTGAGAGTTGGTCAGAGATCTCTATGTAGGGCCTTCCAATGACCCTTGAAGAGAACTTAATTCCCTTGACACTTTCTTTGCAAGATTAGGTGCTCTCACACTGGGACCGTTACAAAGAACCTGGGCAATGGTCCCATGACAGTCAGCCTAGAGGTATCCATAAAGCAGTTCAGGGATGCGAATTTCCCATGAGAAATGCAACTGACTTTTCTTTTGGGAAATGAGTCAGGTGATTCTAGAAGACAAGTTATACAGCAGAACCCAGGCAGAAGCTGACTATCTCTTCTCCAAACCCAGGCATATGCTGAAGTTTAAAGTTGTGTTCAAAATCTTTTCTTACTGTTGGAAGTGGGGTTTGGACAGTGACCAAAGTCAATGAGAACCAGTATGGTAACTGAATAATGGCTTTGAAGGGTAGAAAAGAATGACAGGTGCCTCCTTCACCAGCAACTCTTGCTTGTTGCCTGGTAGTTCTACCTTTCAAAATGACTTTAATCAATTTGTTGAGAACTTCATACAATGTATTTTGACCATATTCATCCTCAACTCTTCCCCTTAAAAACTCCAAGATTCACCTGACTCCTCCTCTTAACTTCTCCCAGATCTGCCCCCACCTCCCTACCTCTCCAAATTGGTACCATCCTTTTTTGTCCTCTAATTTGTTCTGTCCATGCACTTCTGGGTTGCAGTGAGTCTTAAATATACACAACACATCTATAAAAAGAGACTTAGACCACACCAAAGCCCTGCACAAATACAGCTGTATAGTTTTTATGCATTATACAAAGTTCAGGCAGTAACTGTGTGTGGTAGCTGTGTCTGACCAGCCCAGGAGCAGTGCCTGTAGTGTTGGCTGTCTCCTAGGATACTCTAGCATCTCTTCACTCACCTTCACAGACCTTGCTTTATTTATCACAACCATGACTTCTTCACAATGCTATTTATTGAGTTCAACTGTGCATATGGCACTTTTCCAGGCATATAACTCACAATGGTGAAAACCAAGGAACCTTGGCTTGCTCTTCTAAAGCTAGTGTCTAATGGTGATATGAACATTATCAAGAGAACTTAGGCACTAAACAAACTAAACAAATCAGTAACGGGAAAGTAATGTGCACAGGAATACTTAAAATGATGGAGTTTGATCTGGTTTAAAAGTCAGGGCAGGTTTGCATTGAAGTCTAAAAATTTAATGAGTGTTTCTGGGGGCATAGAGAAAGAACAGTACTTAAGCATAGTGGTGGAGGCTTTTAATCCCATCACTTGGCAGGCAGATCTCTGAGAGTCTGAGGTCAGTCTGGTCTATGTGCCCAGCCCGAGCTACATGGTGAGACCACCATGTCTTGAGAAAGAGAAAAAATGAGAGAGAGAGAGAGAGAGAGAGAGAGAGAGAGAGAGAGAGAGAGAGAGAGAGAGAGAGAGAGAGAGAGAGAACAGCAGCATTCCATGCTGAGGGAACACCATGCCCAGCCTGGGCTATGAGAAAGGATGCTGAGGGATGAGAGAGAACTAAGAGAACTAAAATGCTGCTATAGCTAAAGTTTCTCTTGTTGTGAAGAGATACCATGAGCACAGCAACTCTTATCAAGGAAAATAATTTAATTAACATTTTCAGAGGTTTAGTCCAGTATTCTCATGTCTGCATGCAGGAAGACATGTGCTGAAGAAGGAGCGGAGGGTCCCACATCTTGATCCTCAAGCAACAGAAACTGGTCTGAACTAGGCATCACTTGAGCATAGGAGACCTCAAAGTCCACTCCCACAGTGACACACTTCCTCTGACACGACCACACCTACTTCAACAAGGCCACATCTCTTAATAGTACAATTCTCTATGAACTTTTGGGGACAAATTGCATTCAAACTACCACATTGCACTCCGTGGCCCCCATAAGGTTGTAACCATATCATAATGCAAAAGGCATTTAATCCAACTTCAAAAGTCCCCATAGGCTATCACAGTCTCAACAATGTTTTTAAAGTCCAAAGTTCAAAATCTCTTCTGAGATTCGTACAATCTCTTAACTGTAATCCCCTATAACATCAAATTAAAAAAATCAGATCACATACTTCCGATTTGTAATGATACAGGATATGCATCACTAGTCCACAATGTAGCAAAAGGAGCATAGTAAGGAAACACTGGACCAAAGCAGGACTAAAAGCCAGGTGGGCAAACTCCAAACTCTGCATCTCCATGTCTGATGTCAAAATGCTCTTCAAATCTCCAACTCTCTCCAGCTTTGTTGACCACCACACTCTTCTTTCTCTTGGTCTGGTTCTGTTCCCTGTTAGCAGCTCTCCTCGGCAGGTATCTCACTGCTCCGGCATCTCTAACCTCTCAGGGTCTCCAAAGCAACCCAAACTTTTCCTTTACAGCTTCATGCAATGTCCTCTCTGTAGCTCAATTTAAGGATACCCCTGACACATGCCTGGCCTCAGCAGCTTTTCTTAGTTGAGGAGGGAGATTCCATAACCATTTTCTTCTATCCTTGACTCTAATGCCAGAACCATGTGGCCCAAACTGCCAATTTCTGTTGCTTGGTGGGGCTGGAACATGGCCCCACTGTTCAATAACATCTTCACCAGCTTTCTGGACTTAATGGTTTCCTTCACAACTGAAGCTTGGCTGTCCTGAAATAAATCCGTAGACCAGGCTGGCTTCAAATTCAGATATCTGCCAGTCTCTACCTACGGAGTGCTTGGATTAAAGGACTTTACCACCACAAGTGCCTTTAAACTTTGCTTTAATTCCTTTTCAAAAGTTGGAAATTGAGCAGAGTTAGGTATCTTGCCCTGAGGTCACCACTCCCTTTATTATATTTCTTAATCTGTTTTTTTCCTTGAACACAGGACTTAGCTCCTTTCCACTTCCTGGTGTTTTGGGATGTTTCTGTATAATGTGAATATGTATTGTTCTCATTGGTTAATAATAAAAGCTGTTTGATCAATAGCCAGGTAGGAAAGGGTTAAGTGGAATAATCAAACTGAAGACTAGGAAGAGGAGGGGCAGAGTCAAGAGAGACATGAGCAGCAACCCAAGAAACAGCATGCTAGCAGACTGGTAAAAGTAACAGCCACATGGCAATAGGTAGATTAATGAAATCGGTTAATTTAAAAGTAAGAAATAGTTAGTAATAAGCCTGAGCTGCTTGACCAAGCACTTTATAATTAATATTAACCCTCTGATTTTTATTGTTTTTTTCTTGGTTTTCTTTAAGGAATTTGGTGATTTCTTTCAATTTTTTGTTTGTCTTTTCCTCCATTTCCTTGTAGGAATTTCTCATTTCCTCTTTAAGTGCCTCAAACATTCTCCTGAAGTTATTTTTTAGGTCATTCTCTTCTGCTTCGTCTATATTTGGTTGTTCAAGTCTTGTTGTTATAGGGTCACTAGATTTACTGGTGTTGTGTTGCTCTTTGTAATATTAAGAGAACAGAAGGAGTTCAAAGAAATACAAATCAGAAAAGGAGTCAAACTCTCACATTTGCTGATGATATAATAGTTTACTTAAGCAACCCCAAAAATTCTACAAAGGAACTTCTACAACTTATAAACACTTTCAATCATGTAGCAGGATACAAGATTAACTAAAAAAAATCAGTAGCCCTGCTTTACACAGATGATAAATGGGCCAAGAAAGAAATCAGAGAAACATCACCCTTCACAATAGCCACAAATAGCATAAAATATCTCAGAGTAACTCTAATGAAATGAGTGGAAGACTTGTATGACAAGAACTTTAAATCTTTGAAGAAAGAAATTGAATAAGATACCAGAAAGTGGAAAGATCTTCCATACTCTTCGGTAGGTAGAATTAACATAGTAAAAATGGCAATCTAATCAAAAGCAATTTATAGATTCAGTGCAATGCCCAGCAAAATTCTTCACAGACCTAAAAAGCATAGTACTCAACTTCATATGTAAAGGCAAAAAACCTAGAATAGGCAAAACAATACTGTACAATAAAATAACTTCTAGAAACATCCTAATCCTTGACTTCAAACTCTACTGTAGAACTACAGTACTGAAAACAGCCTGGTATTGGCATAAGAACAGACAGGAGGACCAATGGAACTGAATTGAAGACCTGGATATTAATCCATACACTTTTGAACACCTGATTTTTGACAAAGTGGCAAAAAAATCAAATGGAAAAAAGAAAGCATATTTAACCAATGATGCTGGCATAACTGGATATCAGCATGTAGAAGAATGAAAATAGATCCGTATCTATCACCATGCACAAAACTCAAGTCTGAATAGGTCAAAGACCTCAACATAAAGCCTGAACCTCATTATAGAGAAAGTGGGAAGTATACTTGAACGCACTAGCACAGGATACCACTTCCTAAATATAATCCCAGTAGCATAGACACTGAGAGAAACAATTAATAAATGGGACCTTCTGAAACTGAAAAGCTTCTGTAAAGCAAAGGACATGGTCATCAAGACAAAATGGCACTTCAAAGACCTACAGAATATGGAATTTAAAATATTTTAGTAAGTTAGACTTTTCATGACAGTGAGATACCATGGATCTTGACAGCAATGTACTCCAGAGAAGCCGATGAGTACTGAAGAATCTCCATATGGAGTTTTTCTTTTTATGGCAAAAGGTAGATATATGGGCAAAAAAACCTGCCCTTGCCTCAATTGCTGACAGTTACTGTCCAAATTGGACCAGCAAGACACACAAAAAAGCAACTGACAAGCCTTGACAAGACAAGGTAGGACAGTCTTTCAAAATTCCTTCTTATAAAAGTCTGTCAGATATTCTATGCCTATAGGTCAAAGTTGGAGGCTTCAACATTGCAGAGGAAACTTGGATGACTGTCAAGGAAGTCAGTTGTGTCTGTCATTTCTTGCATTTCTTGGAAGTTGCTTGCTTTCACTTCCTATTTACTTAGGTAATATTATTTCCTTCTCAGGTCTTTAATGGAGTTGAAGACTAGATAGTTATAATCACAGAAATTCTTAGTTATGATTAAAAACGTAAATTAGATATAAAACTTTAGACTACTAAGATAAGATTGATGAGTATTTTCTCTAATTTTTATCAAATACAAATAGACTAGATATTGTAACTGTAATTCTTATTTGGTAACTGTTTTCTTGTATATAATTTTACTATATTAAAGTTAAAACCTTCCTTTTTAATTAGACAGAAAGGGACACATGCTATGGGATGCTTCTGTACATTGTAATTATGTATCACACTCATTGGTTAATAATAAAAGTTGTTTGGCCAATATCCAGGCAAGATAGGGTTAGGCAGAACAATCAAACTGAGAACTAGGAGGAGGAGGGGCAGAGTAAAGAGATGTGAGCAGTTGCCCAAGAAACAAGATTCCAGCAGACCAGTAAAAAGCCACAGCTACACAGCAATACATAGATTAATAGAAATAGCCTATTTTAAAAGTAAGAGCTAGTTAGTAATGAACCTGAGCTGTTTGATCAAGCATTTTATAATTAAGGTTAACCCTCTAAGTGTTTATTTAGAAGAATCAATGGGATATGGTGGGGCTGAGAAACCTCCGGTTACATCCTGGTGCTCCTTATCTCATCAAATTGCATATTTATTTCCTTGCTCAGTTTGCTTCTTTTCAGCATAAATCTTTATCAGAATTCCCATTAATAACCACAGGACAGAGTCTATACTAGGCAGTTTTGAGAAATCCTCTGCCAACAGAATTAATTCAAAACTTTTTACTGTAGCTTCAGATAGACCCTTTAGACAAGTGCAAAAGGCAGCCACATTTTTAACCAAAATAGCACAAAAATGATCTTTAGGCAACATACTAACATTCTTTTCCTCTGAAACCTCTTGAGCCAGGCCCATACAGTTCAAATAATATTCAGTTCCACTGTCTTCCATGCTCCCACTAGTATGGCCCATTAAATATTACTTTACAAAGCATTCAACTGCTTTTCTAATCCACAGTTACAATGTCCATATTCCTTCAAACAAAAGCATGGTCAGGTCTACCACAATACCCCACTAACTGTGTATAAACTTCTGTTTTAGTTAGGGCTTCTATAGCTGTAAAGATACACCATAACTGCAGCAACTCTTGTAAAGGAAAAGCATTTAATTGGGGTTGCTCACATTTTCAGAGGTTTAGCCCATTATCATCATGGTGGTACATAATGACATGCTGGTAGACCTGATGCTGGAGAAGGAGCTAAGAGCCCTACATCTTGATAGGCAGAAAACAGGAAGTGGTCTGAACTATATGTAGTTGAGCATAGGAGACCTCAAAGCCCACCCCCATGGTGACATACTTCCTCCAACAAGGCCACACCTACTTCAACAAGGTCATGCCTCCTAATAGTGCCACTCCCTATGAGCTTATGGAGACCAATTACGTTCCAACTACCACAGATGCCATGTGAGATGGGGCTGTGTATAGTGTTCAAACTTGAAGTACAATTCACCTTGCTTCAAATTTATCAGGAAGGCGGGTTACTTTTCAGATAGTCTTGCTTTGCATCCCAGATTGGCCTCAAATTAAAATCTTCCTGCCTCAGCCCCCTGAGTACTACGATTACAGGTTTGCACAGATATTACCCTGTGTCATCCCATGCTTGTAATTCCTTTACAGAATACTTAGTAGAAGCAACTTAATGAAGGAAGGGCTTATTTAGGCTCACATTATGAGGGTACAGTCTACTATAGTAGGGAAGGTGTGGTGGTGGGGGTGAGAATGCTGGTGATCACCTTGCTTTCCCCATTTTATTAGATCTTTATTTCAGCCTATGTGATAGCACTGGCCAACATTAGCATGAGCCTTCCCACCTCAGTCAACCTACTCTAGAACCTCCCTCACAGACCTGACCAGAGGCTTGTCACACGGATGAGTCTAGTTCCTGTGGAATTCATAATATTAACCACCATACCCAACCACTCTCTCAAAGACTCGTCTTTATCCTCTGCCTTGTCTAAGCAACAGTTTTGCCTACTCTACACATCACGATTTGAGACCTGTCATGTGGTTTCACTGAGCCACATCACGGAGTGAGAAGCCTCCTCTCAAATGGGTGTGAAATATAAAGGTAACCCTAGTACCCTGTATTGTTCTATCTTTCTGTTTTCAAAGAACCAGGGCTCTAAAGCAGTGTGCTTCCTCCAGATTTCACCAGAAGGGCTGTCCAAGCCGACTCCACTCACCCTCTTCACCAAGCATTAAGATGCTATGAAAACAAGCCCAGGTCTTCCCTCTTGTTCCTCATCTTAGCCTATAGAATGCATAAGTTTCTTTCACCATTGATTTCACCTACTTAGAGAACCTGAGGCTCTCTTTAGGGATGGAATATAAAATTAAATTAATTCAGTCACAAAGCTTTTAAAAATGTTTAAGAGAGTTTTGCATTGACATCCCCATTTTGATTATTTCCAACTGTATAAGGGCATCATAATATCACATGATACTCTACATATACATGAAACTAAAACAATAGTTTTTGAAAGATAATGAGATTCGGGCTAAAGAGATGACTCAGTTGGCAAATCATCTGCCATACAAGCCTAAGGACCTGAATTTCACTTCCAGAATCTACATAAAAAACCAAATGTAATAGCACTTGTAATACCAGAGCTGAGGAGGTAGAGACAGGGGATCCCTGGTCTACATGACAGTCAGCCTAGCTGGATCAGTGAGCTACCAGTCACAGTGAGAGAACCTGTCTCCAAAGGCAACATGGATGACATCTGAGGAATGACATTCAAGGCTGACCTCTGTCCTTCACATTCCTGTGCACACTCATCCATGCTAACATGCACCTGCACATGTAAACATAAACACAGAGGGCACAGAGGGGGGTGAGGAAGAGAGAGAGAGAGAGAGAGAGAGAGAGAGAGAGAGAGAGAGAGAGACCCCTCTGCCACCTCTCAAGGTATGCACTACTACAAGCTTCAGAAATTTCCAACTCTTAACATTCTAAAATCACAGACCCTTTTGGGGGGGAACAAATGTCAAAAGCAGTACTGGACATCATGTTGCAGGGGTGTGGCTGCACAATAGCTTCTCTTGGGTGTTCAGCAAAAAACTCCCCTTGCCACAAGGAACGCTTCCATCAGGGCTCAGATTTGAAAGAGGCAAAGCAGAGACCATTTGAGTTTCTCCTCTGTCCTGTGATGGGTGGCCTTGGCTGTCAACCTGACAGGGAGAAGTCTAGGACTAGTGAGAGCACCTGTGTGAGTGTCTGTAGAGGCATTCCCAGAGGAGACAGGATGTGAGACAGCAACTCAGCACAGAAAGCTTAAACACCGGAAGCACCACCCATGCCTCTGAGGGCCTGGATGAGGAAGATGTTGGAAGAAGAGGAAGCTCACATGCCAGCACCATTCTGCCTGAGCAAGTACATCTGTCATTGTGGAGTCTGACACTGCTGCTGTCACTTGGGGACTTCAGACTCCAGCTTCTGTGGCCTCTCAATGTGGGCTGAACACCAGGCACTCTCCAAGATGTTTCCAGGCATTCATCCGCAAACTGGGACTGCAGAGGTATCCGGCTTCTCAGACCAAGCAGCTCCTGGGCTCTCTACCCCTCTGTCATCCAGAAACCACAGTTGAAACCCATCCAGTAAATCTACCACCCTGTACATATGGCTGGTTCTGTTCCTTTCAGGAACCTTGACTAATGTACCTCCTTAAACCCCATTGGAATGACAAAAGGAATGCTGGAAGAAAGGAAAGGAGGGGAGGGAGGGAGGGAGAGAGGGAGGAAAGGAGGTAGAGAGGGAGAGAGGAAGGGAGGGAGGGAGAGGGAGGGAGGGAGATGGATGACTTTGCAGATTCTTCTTTTCATGTATATATGGTTGGTGTGTGTGTGTGTGTGTGTGTGTGTGTGTGTGTGTGTGTGTGTGTTGTCTGTAGGCAGGGAGCATAAACATGTACGTGAATGTGGAACCTTCCTTGATTGTTCTTCCGCCTTATTCATTGAGTCAGGGTCTCTTAATCAAAACCAGAGCTTCACTGACACTGCTAGGCTTGCAAAGCCATCTGCCTCTGAGGCTGGAGTTACAGATAAGCTGCCATGCACATCTGGCATTTATATGGGTTCTGGGGGATCTAAAGTCTGGCCTGTTTGCTTGTATACCAGGGCTTTAAGCACCGAGCCACCTCACTAGCCCATATTGTGGGCATTTTAAGGGCAGAACCAGAAACTGTATGCAGAACTATTGAGTCCCAGAGGGTCGCCATCACATGATGTAATTAGATAATATTTCCTCCTCACACAGAACTGGGGACCTGTGAACAACAAACAAGAAGCCTTGGGCCACTATGGGATATTGGAGATAACAGAGGTGAACTGTAGTGAGGAGCTGCAGGCTGCTTCCCGCCACCTGGCTCTCGGCCCCCAGCTAGCTTTACCCAAAATAATTACATGGAAACTGTATTTGTTTAAACACTGCTTGGCCCATTAGTTTTAGCCTCTTATTGGCTAATTATCACATCTTGCTTTAACCCATATTTAATAATCTGTGTAGCACCACAAGGTGGGCTTACCGGGAAGGATCTTAACTTGCATTCTACTCAGAGAAGAGAGGCATGGCGACTGCCTGAGATGTCTGCCTCACTGCCTTCTTCCCAGCATTCTGTTCTGTCTACTCCACCCACCTATATTCTGACCTATCAGGCCAAGCAGTTTCTTTATTAATTAACCAATGAAACAACAGATAGATATAAGACATTCCTACATCAGGGAATAAAGGAAGGAATGGGTAAACTGTGGGGCTCTCTGCTCACCTCTCTTATTTACACAGATACTTGGAGGGTTTTCATCTCAGGACACTAAAAGCTATATGAGAAAAAACATCAAGGTGTTGAAATATAGTAGGTCCTAAATGAAGAGACTAGGTCTCCTCTTTATCACCTTGCATGAAGTCCCATCCATCATCAGTCTTGTCCCAATGCACCTCCCTGACCTTGATGACAGGGAACTCACACATGTCTTCTTAGAGCTCTGATTTTCAACCTGAGTGCCATTGGTATGCACTTCTCCAATGGAGAAGGGACAGACACAGACCCATTACAGCATTTAAGCTGAGAGAAATAAAACCAACCTCTTAGGCTGATAAAGACTTCTGAAGAAGCCAGAGTCATGGGTCATGAGGGCTGAAACCAATGGTTTCTATTAAGAGACACTGGGATTTTTCTTCTCCAGACAGGATCTCAGCTATCCCAGGATGGCCTTGAACTCCACATGTAGCTGAGAATAACCTTTGAACTCATGATTCTCCTATCTCTCTCTTTAGAGTATTGAGATTACAGGCATATGCCACCATGCTGAGTTTATGTAGTGCTAAGCTCAAATCCTGAGTTTCATGCAAGCTAAGCAAGCACTCTACCAACCAGGCTCTATCTCAAGCTCCCAGCACCATATGTTTTGACAAAGGGTCTATCTCTCCCTGTATCACTCGGGTTGCCTTCAGCTTTCAGCATTTCTCCTGTCTCCTGAGTGCTAAGATTGCAAGTATGAGCCACCATGAAGGGCTGGCGCTTTCTGATTTTTAAGAACACAATGGGAGCATGTTCTTCCAGTGGATACACAGCTCAATTCTAACACAGTCTTCTTAGGAAGAATACATATTGCCCAGGGGTCTAGATGACTAGCCCATTATAACACAGCGAGCTGAGTTTGAACCCACTGCTATTTGTCATAACACCTTAGAAGGTGACTGCTCTTCAGAGTGATTCCCTCTGCTTGCAGAGTAAAACCAGTGAAGTAAAAGATTCCCCCAACATAACATTCCTGTCATGAACTTCCTTCCAGGTCAGTTGGAATGAACTGGCTGTTAGTAGACTCTTAAAATCCATGGCTAAGGTTTTGGGTCCCCAGAGTTGTGACCAGTTAATCACTGAAAGATTCTAGGCTTGTTCTTGATTGTGACCAAGATTTTTACTGCTGAGACTCAATACGGCAGCTCCTGAGGACTGCCAGAGACAGGAAGGAATATAAAATCCACATAGCCTTAAAATGCATTGTTGATGTTTGACTTCTTAAAGAACTAGGAAATTTTAAGGAATTCTTTTCAGTGGTTAAAAAAAGAAAAAGTTCTTTGCTTCAAATAAATAAATAAATAAACAAGCGTTCTAGTTTCCTTTCCAGTCATTTTGATAAACACCCTGACAAGAAAGCCACTTGGGAAAGAGGGCTTGTTTTAATGTTAGCTCACAATTCCAGGACACAGCCCACCACCGCCAGGAAGCCAGGATGGGAGCCTGAAGCAGCCAATAACACTCACATTTATCCAGTCACCATTTTAACATTTTCGGTTATTTGAGAGAGGGCCATCATGTGGTGCCAAGGACGGTCTTGAACTAAGGATCTGCCTACCTCGGCCCCTTGAATTCTAGGGTTTTATGTACACTATTATACCCCAGACCCATAGTTGCCTTCTGTTTTGTTGTTTGCTTGTGGTGCAGGGTTTCACTATGCAGACCTGGCTGACCTTGGTGCAACCGGCAGGTTCGTGCTCAGGAGTATAAATACATGGATGTTTGCTGCTCAGCTTGCTTTCTTCATTTTATACAATCCAGACAAGCCTGTGGAATGATGCCACCCATTTTCAAAGTGCGTCTTCCCACATCGACTAACCCAAATGAGAACAATCCCAGGCACGAATGTCCACAGGCTAACTGGATCTAGATGATCCCTCGTTGAGAATCTCTTCTCTAGGTTGTGTCGAGTTAACAGTTAAAAACTAGCCTTGACAGAAAGTAGGTGAAATCAGCCCAGCAGTAGAAATCCAAGCTCATGGGCTCTTGTGAGCGTTATCACTTCAAACGACAGCAGGATCTCTGTAAATTTGCTGGTTAGTTGCCACCCTCTTGTTCTCTGGATCCCACTATTGGCAGCAGTGCAGAGCAGACAGAAGGGTCATCTAGCATATCTAACCCATCAAAGCCTGGACTGAGATTAGGATGGGAAGCTTGTGTTACGTCCTCTGAGTGGAGTGCACCCTTGGTGATGCCAGTTATGATTGCTGCTTCTATTCACAGGAGGCTCTTTCTTCTGGGAACTGGCTCTGACTGCCTAAATTCCTCACAATGGCTAAGAAAATGTGATGGGGTTTGGAGTTGGGCTCACATAGGAGCCCTATCCATATCCCTCACAATAGCATTTCACATACATACACAAATAGAAAATGTATTCATGAGGCTCTTTGCACCCTGGAGATCTGTGGGTATAAAGAGAATGAATCGGGAAAGGGCCAGTAGAACCAAGTCTTTTTTATGAAGGATATACTCTGTCCCCACCGTGAATAGTGGGACAGGATGAGCAACTCAGTGGTATTTTCTCTTTCCTGCGTTGGGAAGCTCACAGTAAAGTCCAGCATCACTAATTCCTTTACAACAGCGTTACCTTCGTTCTACAAACCATGGAAGTCAGAGCACTGTTCTTATGTTAGAAAGTAACGTAAAGGCTACTTAATCCAATCCCCTATCACGGATGAAGAAACTGAGGCAAGGTGGTTAGGCTGGTTGCCTTATCTACAAAGGAAGTGAAAGGCAGAAGACAGCTAGGACCCATGTGTCTCAATCCCTGTCTCTTTCTGCTAGTCTGATATATACTTCTCAAGTTTCCCTTTATATAACAGATGGTAAGGAGAACCATCAGGTTTGCATGGTTGTGTATGTGGGAGGGAGCATGTGCATATATCTGTATGTGTATGGAGTTCCTCTTGTTTATATATCTGTACCTACAAATGGAGGGTGAGGGTGAGCTTTGGCTATTGTTTCCCAAGAGGTGGCCACCTTAGTTTTGGGGACAATGTCTCTCTCTGGGACCTGGGGCTCATCAGTTCAGCTAGGCTTACTGACCATCAAGCTCCAGAATCTGTCTTCTCATGTTCAGATTACCATGCGTGACTGTGGGTGCTGAGGATCAAACTCAGGTCCCTACACTTTCACAGCAGACACGTTGCCGACTGAGCCATCTCCCCAACCCCCCGGGTCCACATGACTGCAGCATTTGCCAGTGGTAGACATGAGGCTGAGACTGAATTCTTTCTTTCTGGGCGCCCCGAGACCTCAGAGACTCAGCTCCTCACACTTCTCCCCTGTGCTATGGCACTTCCAGAACGTGATAGCCCCAGAGGAGGAAGCAGTGCGGTCACCCAGCACTTGCAAAATTCTAAGAAAACACTGCCATGTGGATGGCGAGTTCCACAGTGTTCTCTGTCTTCTGTGTCGGAATCCACAGGATGCCAAAAGACAAATGCATTTTTCTGTTCCAAATTATTCCTCCTACAAATGCTAAGCACCTCCATCTGGGAGGCATTTCACATGTCGAACAGCTATTGCTGGTCTGTAGGAGGACTCGCCAAGTATCAACTGTCTCCCCGAAATAGCTCCCCTTATTGCTTCAGGAGCCGCCAAGACTCATCCTAGGCAGGAAGAGGAAAAGAGTGTGCAGCTAGGTCCAAAAGTTAGAAGAGAGCAAGTGCAACCGGGCCCTGGCTTGGCTCATGCCCCCACTCTTCCCTCCGGAGACCTGTCTTGATGAAGGAATGCACAGGGGCAATGTGCCCCCAGATGACGGCCTCCTGTTTCAGCTGACACTTGAAGTTATCCAGATATGTAGAAGAAATCACACACGTTTTCTGATGGACTGATTTAGGAAAAGATCCATAAAAGATGGTAGGCAGTGGTGGGAATGTCTGAGCTGGGGTAATACCCAAGACTTTGTCTTTACCAGTTTTCCTCCTTTTTGACCCATGAAGTCCAACCATCAGGGATGAACACTGGACTAACATTCCAGGATCGACTCACATCCCAATAACTTATTTCTTGCCTACCAGGTGGACTGCATTGGGAAGGAAGACGGGGCAGAGACACATGGTCTACCTCATCACAAAGCACTGCTCAGCAGGGAGATGTTGTACTTTTATTTCTGTTGCTATGATAAAATGCCTTGACAAAAGGCAAGTTAGGAGAAAAAAGGCTTTTTACGGCTCACAATCGCAGGTCACAGTCCATCATAAAAATCAAGGTAGCAGGAACTTAGAACAGCCACATCACATCCAGTCAGAAGCAGAAAGATATAAGTGCATTCATGCTTCAAGGACTTAGCTCACTTTCTGAGCTCTTACATAGCCCAGGGTCCAAAAATAGGGAATGACGCCACTTGCAGTGGACTGCATCCCTTCATGTTAATCTACACTGTCAAGGTGTTCCCCATAGGCATGACCACAGGTAGAATTCAGACCATCTATCATTGAGACACTCTTCACAGTTGATTCTAGATTATATCAAGTTGACAATGAAAACTAACCATCAAAGGAAGGTATGTGAAATATGACCTCAACTAACTGTAAATCTAATTAGGGCAGAATGCCGTAGAAATTGATGACACGAAGTTTACAGGAATTGGAAGAGGTAGAAGTTGCTTCTGGGTGTGCAGCAAAGGAAGTAACTCAATCTGTTGAGCTGGAATTTGAACAGATATATTAGTTGAGAAAAGTGTCTTCAGGACAGGGAACAGCTTAACAAAGGTTAGAAACCTGGCTAGAGAAGAGGCTTGCTTTGTCAGTCTTTCCTCTCCTCATTCATTGTGAGAGACTTAGATACACAAGAGCAGAGTGTGCTCATATGCTCAGAGCCACCAGTGGGCATGTTGAGGTACAACCGGCATGACCTTAACTTTAGATACTTTTGTGTGGTGGATGCACGGAAGGGTTGAATGTAGAACCTAGAAGGATGGGACCAATGCTTGAGGGACCTCGGGAAACCAAGGAAGAGCAGGAAGCATGTGCACTTGATCCAGGCATGAGAGATCAGGAAAGATAATGGAGAAGGGAGTGGTTTGAGGCCAGCGATGGGGGGAAAAGGGGGGGGGGGCTTTAGGAGGTTCAGCATGCCCTCAGGCTCTGAGGCCAGGCTAGAGGCAGTTCCCTAGTTGGATGTGGAGACAGAACAGGAGTTGATGATGGTGTTGAAGGGCGATTGTTAGCCTGGGGGAGTCCCTTTGTTTATGCTCCTGCATGGGGCTGACTCACAGCCTGCTGGGGCTTTGCTGGCAGCCTGTGGTGGGTGGGAAGGTGTAGCTTGGAGAATATGCAAAGCTCTTGTCTGCCACTTGTTTGTCGGCATTCTGCATTCTCATCCAGCTTAGCGCTGCTGGTTTTCCTTTCTCAGTGTGCTGGCTTTGCTCGCTGAGGACTTCCTCCAGGGCAGTCAGCGTGAAGCTGACCTATGTGTTCGATGGCCAGTGTGTATATGGTGCCCGTTGTTGGTGGTGTGTGTATGAGAGACACAGAGATTGATTTTCTTTGGGATTTATGTTAGATTACAATAGTTGTCTAGGTTTGTTATCATAATCAGTGGTTCTTTCTGCATTTAGTCTATTGATTCCTTCTGCTTGAATGATAATTAGCTAGAAGACAATTTTTAAACATTTCATTTATGTATCATATGTCTGTGCATGTTTGTGAGTGTACACATGCCACACCATATATGTGGCGGTCGGAGGACAAGCTGCAGGAGGCAGTTCTCGCCTTCCACCATCTTTTAAAGATCAGCTTTAGGTCATCAAGCTTGGAGGCAAGGACTTCAATACTCTGAGCCATTTTGCCAATCCCAAAGTAGTAGTTCGAATGTAATTGGTCCCCATGATCTCATAGGGAGTGGCACCATTAGATGTGGCTTTGTTGGAGTGAGTATGATCTTGTTGGAGGAGGTCTGTCACTGTGGGGCAAGCTTTGAGGTTTTCTATGTTCAGGATACCACTCAGTGAGTCAGCGAACTTCCTGCTGCCTTCTGATAAAGATGTAACCAACACCACATCTGCCTGCACGCCACCATTCTTTCCATCATGATGACAATGGACGGAACCTCTGAAGCTGTAAGTGAGTTACTCCAATTAAATGTTTTCTGTGTAAGCGTTGCTGTGGTCATGGTGTCTTTTCATAGCAATAGTAAACCCTAACTAAGACACCCAGCAAGATAATTTTTGGAAGATTTTTTCTGTGTAAGACAAGTGTTTATTTTGTACATACGCGTGTGCATGTGTTCCTGTGCAGTACTGGTGCATGTATGTGTGCACCACAGAGTCGGTTACTGTACATCGTTTCTTCTTTGAAGCAGAGTCTCTGACTAAAACTAGACCTCCCTGATTAGTATAGCCAGGCTGGCCAACAAGCCCTAGGTGCCCACATGTCTCTCCCATCTTTCCAGCATTAGGACTCCACATGTGTGTCACCCTTGCTTGGGTTTTTTGATGTGGGTTCTGGGTCTCAAACTCAGGTCTTTACACTTTCTTAGAAAGTACCTTACCCATTGAGCCATTCTCCTATCCCAATTTTCCTATGCAATACACATATTTCTGTATAATCCACATTAGTGAGCTGCTATCCAAATACCTATCTCTAGCAGGCTTATTAAGAATGTGTGTTTCAAGCTTCTTTGAAATTTAGGTATTAGGTGAAATCTTGTGAATCATTGGTGTAACATGACGGCCTGCTTGTTGGGGTTTCTGTCCTGCCCAGTTCTCTCAGCCAGTAAGCCCCAAAGAAAATCACACAGAGGTCTCTGTAAGTTATAAACTGATTGGTGTTATTCTTTTTGTCCCTGCCCCTTTCTACTCCTACTCCCAGCCACCTCTGATCTCTCGTCATCCTGAATTCTCTCTCTTGCTCTCTTCTCTTCCTGGAGACCATGCGTGCTCCCCGCTTCTCCCTTCTTCCTTCTTTCTCTCTCTCTCTTTCTCTCTCTCTCTCTCTCCCCCTCTCTTTCTCTCCCTCTCTCCTTTAATAAAGCTTTATGTCTATTTTCTGTGTCTATGCCTGCTGCCAGGTTACATTTGCCCGCTTGGCTTTCCTGGCGGGTGCCCACCTACTGGTGGGAACCTGCTGCCACTTGGCTGCCCGCTCGCTGCATGGTAGGGCCAGGGATCTTGCAGGGACCCACAACCGTCTCTGCTGGGCTGACAGCTGTGCCATGAACATTTTTTAAGAACAAAAATTGGCCCATTAGCTCAGGCTTTGTATTAGCTCTTATAACTTACATAGCCCATTATTCTTATCTATGTTAGCCACATGGCTTGGTACTTTTTCAGCAGGGCAGGTCACATCTTGCTTCTTAGGTGGCTGAGACAGGACTGGAGGAAGAGCTTCCTTCTTCCCAGAATACTCCTGTTTTCATTACCCCACCTCTACTTCCTGTCTGGCTACCAGGCAATCAGAGTTTATTTAAAATATGATTGACAGAATACAGACAATTCTCCCTTACCACATTGGAAAGATAAATGTCCATTTAGATTGTTTTTTTTTTCACTTTGCATTTTTATGTGGTTGGGGGTACCATGTTTATTTCATTCTACATATTCATAAAGGCCAATTTCAGCTCTGACACATGACCTTATTTTCCTATGCTTTATGCCCAGTGCACTTTTAATGAATGGTTTATTGTGTTTCTATTTTTCCATTTTTTTTTTTTTGAGAAAAGTATGTGTGTGCACCAGGCTGGCCTCAAACACTCTGAGGCCTGCCTGTTTTTGTCTCTCAAGTACTAGGATTAAAGACATGTGCCACTAAGCCCAAATATTGTTAATGTTTTATTTTTTTATTTATGTGTGTGCCTGTGTGTCTGTATAAGTATATGCTTTATGTATGTAGTACCCTTGAATAACAGAAGAGGGTGCTGAGTCCTCTAGAGCTGGATTTACAAGTGGTTGTGAACTATCAGGGATGCCTTTCTGGTTCCCTGGAAGGGCAGAAGGAAGCTCAGGTATATTAAATTTCTAAAAGCACTGTAGAATATAAAAGGAAAGTACGTCCCCAAACACTGAAAACATAATATTACTACACCTACAAACACATCTTTATGTTCTTCATCTGTGCATATTTAACCTGCATGTTTGTATTGACAGGTATCTTTGCATTCCTTTATCTGTATGTGCAATGATGTGTATATTAAGAATGAAGACGATGTGATTATATACTTACTGATGTACTTAAATGACCTAATTACATGGTTGAACATTCACTTTTTCCATAAACATAATTTTTTCAGCCTCATAGCATACTTTGGGAACTTAGGGAAATATGGGTACTACCATCATTCTGTTAAAGTGTGGAATTTCTGCTATTATAGGAGCAGCAAGGAAGATGCTCCAGTTAAAAGAACTCATGGGCTGGGGAGATGGCTCAGCAGTTTGCATGCATGCCACACTGCACAGTCCTGAGGCGTTCAGATCAGCATCCAAATAAAAAGCTGGGCATCAATGGAATAGTGATAGAGGAGGACACCCAAATTCCCTCCTTTTGGCTCCATTTGAGCACAATGGCATGTGTACTACACATACAAGTATGCATACACACACATGAAATAAATCCTTCTCAGAGAACAAAAGATAAGGCTTGTAAGTACATGCTTGATATTCTCTGGATTTCTGAATCCCATAGTAGTTCTGATTATTTATCAGTTGGCATTGGTGGATTTTCTAGGTTTTCACTCATTCCCATCAACACCACAGCAAGATAGCAAGGCTTCTTTCTGTTTGCCTGTGTAATCCTTGCTTTTTTATGAGGTGGGTAACACCGCTTTAGAACACAGAAAAGCACAAGGTATTGGACCTGTGCAGAATGTGACTGGGACCAGACTTAGACCTGCCCTGGTGCTCCAAGTTGACAGTGGCCAAACCCTTGCTTTTCTGCAGTCTGCAGGAGTGTTTCTGCCGTCTGGTGTCTTGGTCCACTTAGCTGGTTATACACAAGAGATCTTCTTTCAATGTTAGCAAAGCCATCATTGACTTTGAAATGTCTACACTATTTGTGTTTGAGAGAGTATGGGGAGGGGGGTAATTGTGTGGGGGATATTTATTGACGACCAGTATTTATGTGTAAGGTAGTATTTATGTGGGGGCATACTATGTGGTGTGGTTTTGTAGGATGGTATTTGTGGGGGACAATATTTGTGTGTGTGGTACTTATGTGTTCAGGTACACACACACACACACACATACATACACACACACACACACACACACACACACACACACACCCACACACGAAGAGAAGACAAACTCAATTTGTTCCTCTGCCACGCCACTTTGTGTTCTAAGTTAAAGTCTCTCACAGGCCTAGACCTTGTTGGTTTAGCTGGGCTGGTTAGCAAACCCCAGATATTTGCCTCTCCACATCTCCAGCCCATCTCAACTGTCTTTTTCTCCCCCTTTATAAGTTCTGTGCAATGAACTTGGGTTTTTATGCTTGAAAGCCAAGAATTAGACTGATCTATCTCTCCAGGCCTGATTTTGACATCATAAAAAAAAAAGTAGAGCAGAGATGGGTATTGAATTTTATTGGAAAAATAGACCTTTTGATATTTTGATGGTGGTTTTTGTCTTTTGACCTGCTGATATGATTAATTATGCTCATAGGTTTCTGAATATTAAATATGGCGTTTGATATTAAATCTGCCTTGGTTTCTTGGAATAAAATCTATTTGGTCATGGGGAATTATTCTTCACAGCACAGCTGAATTGGGTCTGCTGGAGTTCCCTCAGCTTGTTTATATCTGCATCAATAAATAATATTGGCTTGGCGCTTTCTCTCTCCTTGGCTATTGTTACCAAGTCTTCGAGATAGATTCATGCCAACATCACCGATGATATCAGGACACACTTTCTTTTTTTTAATGTTTTCCTGAAATAGTTATGTATCTTGGGAGCTATTTTTCAGAATTTTGAGAAAAAAAACCCTTTTGATTTAAAATAAATTAAGTCTAGAACTATCTTCAGATTTTTCCCTCTCTTCTCCTTTTCTCCCCTCTCCTCTGCTATTCTAGAGATGAGGTCTTATTATATAGCCCTGCCTGGTCTTGAACTCACTATATAGTCTAGACTGGCCTTTACACTTCTGATCCTCCTCAGCCTCCTGAGTGCTGAGATTTAAGGTGTTTGTCATACCCACTCCTTCTTATTATTTTTACATATTCATTTAGTCTTTTTCCATGTAACTGACACAGTCAGATTCCTCTTAGGTCGTTATAACTCATGTTTACCTAGAAAGCCATGGTATCATTCAGATGGCCAAGCTATTTAGTGTATGGCTATTCCCTTAGCATTTTACTCTTAGCTTTTGATCATGACTTTTCGTCTACATGTTTCCCTCTGACTGAGGGGCCCTAGAAAACACTGGCTAAAAGTTTAGGTGAAGTATTGGGAGCATTGTTAATAAAACTCTAATTTTAGCCCCGCCTCTTGGGTGACCTGAGGCCCATCAGCACCCCACGTCCTTCCTCAGTCCCTTCAATGTCAGCCAGGGGTGACAATCCTGTCTTCATGGGATTGTTAATAATGGAATTTTCTTTATGTTCATTGCCTTATTTGGGAGAGTATATATCTATAGGTGTGCACACCCTTCTGCTACAGCGTGCATGATGAAGACGGAAGACCACTATCTGGGGTTCTCGCCTTCCTCCATGTGCGTGCCAGGGATTGATTTGGTCAGTTTGGTGACAAGCACCTTCACCTGCTGAGCCTCCTGTTTGGATCCTGATAATAATGGTCTTAACCAATCCTAGGCACGTGCTAAATGCTCATCACATTTTTATGATTAGTTTAAAAAAATATGTACTTACAAGGAAAACAGCATGTAGCTGTGCATAATTAACATGTACCATCTATTTATTCTAACTTTGATGTTGAAAACCCTGACCTTTGTTTCTTTCCTTGCTTTCCCTGGCTTCCTTTGGGCAGTCTTCGCTGGCACACCATCCTAACGTTGAGAAGCCCGCCTTGGTGCATCATCTTTACACTTGTTACATGTTCACTATGAGATTCACAGCTACAGACCATGACAGTTTTGCACAGTCTTCTTGATTTATGAATTTCTGGCTGATAATCTTTCTCTTCAGCCCGCGTGTAATTTAAGAGAAGAAGTTTGACTTTGCAAAGTTTTGGATTTGGATTTTAGTTTTCATTTTGCTACTTTAATAGCTTGTTCATTTGTGTTTGAATGAGTATTTTCTGAGCTCAAGAGGTGGCTCAAATGGGCTAGGAGAGCTCATTGCTCCATCAGAGACCTGGCACTTCACAGACACACACTCACATATACACACAGACATACATATGCATACACATTCATAAGCACATACATATACATATGCACACACATGCTTATATGTACACACACGTATGCTCATATACACACATGTACTTGTATTTACACACATATACGCTCACGTGGACACACATACATGTAAATGCACACACGTGTATGTACAGATTTTTTTTAAACTGAGTATTTTTCATTGCACATGCTTAAGGAATAGTACTATATATTTTATATGTAGCTTAAATTAGTATTTCATACTCATGCCCATAAATAACCTGACCTACTGCTGACTGCTTTGAATGTGTATGAATTAATATGACATACAGTTTGAAATCGTATTAATTAATCTCTTAAAAAGAGTTTCATTGTATTCTGGATGTGATGTTTAAAAATGTATTCAATCAGTATCAATTACATTATGCAGATTCTATGTGTCCTTGTTTATTTTTTGCCTCATTATTCTGTCAAAAACTCTGAGTGTGCAGACCTTACACCCCGATCTGTTTGTGTCTATTACTAGCCATTTTAGCTGGGGGTATCTAATGAGTTCAGCGAGTAAACATTTATGACTGCCTGCCCTGCAAGCTGCATACTTATTAGTACAAACATTGCTGGTGTTCCCGTTTATTTTGCTCACATTCTGTAGCACTTGACATTCTCTGAAGCCCCTGGTTTGATTTCTGTTTGCCCTGGGCTGGTCCCTGTTTGTCCATTCCTTTGCATCAAACCCAAATATGTACTTTCATTTTAAGCTTAGCCAGGGCAGACACAGCACAAGACTGCATTTACAATTTTGATTCAAGCTCAGATCCTCTGACCTTTAATTGGGGAGCTTAAAAGTTCCATATCTGGTTGGCATACCAACAACAAAGTGAAAAGCTAACCTCGGCCAGCCTCTCGTCCTGCTGTCTGAGGCTGTGCATCTAACAACCAGGGGTAGATTTTGAGGCATATTGTTTACAGGGATAACAATGTAGCTTTTACTGGCCCTGTGACCCCCATAAACACTGCAGCATATTGCTGATGATGAGCCCTAAGCGAAGCAGTAGATGAGGTGAAGAAGTTGAAGAACTCTTTGCCATGGGATAGAGGCAGGAGGAAGATGAGGTTTGAATGACAGTCCGGAACTTCTGGATTAGAATTCTAAACAATAATAGGCTCTGGCACTTAAACAAAAATCCAAACCTGAGCTTTGCTCCCCCGTGGAGCTATGAATTTATAATCATAAAGATGTGAAAGAAACAAGCAGGTTACATTGGAGATGATTCATATTTCGAGCTGAGGCTGTAACCCATGGCGATGCCCCAAGTCTTTCAAAATCAGCAGAGTGTGTACTTGCTTGTGAAGCAGCAGCGTTGACAAGATGGGTTTGCAGCTTTGGGGGTTGGAATTCTGACTTCGGTTCTATCAGAGAGCTATCCAAAGAAAACTCCCACCCCCAAGCATCCCATCTGGCTGTGTGGCTTGTGTGCATACATGTCCACTCGCATAGGGTTCTTAACGTGGCTGAGCTGCATGGTTGGCAGAAGGCTTATCATAACTACTTAGTCCAGTTCCAACACTGGTAGTTTTTAAATTATTGAAACTCCCTAAGGTGAGAGCCCAGGTATCGTTTTGTAAAGATTTATTCATTTTTAATCAGTGTGTGTGTGTGTGTGTGTGTGTGTGTGCGCGCGCGCTCGCACGCGCACACGCCCGTGCATGGACACAGGTGCACACGCACGTGCAAGCATATCTATGGCAATCAGGGAAGGATGTCAGATCTCCTGGAGCTGGAGTTACAGACAGTTGTGAGCCACTCAATGTGTGTGGGTGCTGGGTGCTGAACTATAGCTGCCTGTAAGAACAGCAAACACTCTTTACTGAACCATCTTTCCAGTCCCGCAGATAATCATTTAAAAATTAAACTCCCAGGTGACTTTAATTTACAGCAATGGTTAGGTATCACTGACAAAAATACTTCTTCCATAGACTTTGCATTGCCCAATTCTGGCAAGAAATTGTGCTTTTCTTTGGGTATGTCCACTTGTTCATCTGGCCGCAGACGCCTGTTTCACTCATGGGGCTATTCCTTCTACTTCCTGTCCACATGACCTGAAGGTTAGTGCACACCATGATTGCAAGTAAAAGGACTGTGGGGTTAGAGAGCGCCCTTCATGGCAATCGGGCCTCAGAACCACACACTTGGACTTCTCTCTGGTAGGTCAGAGGAGCTAAGATGCTGAAAGCCAGAGAGACCATGACCATCAAAACCTCCAGTTCATGGTAGACTGCGTTCTTCCCAACTCCAAAGCCCCTCAGCAGAAGAAAGGCGTTTTGAAACAGCTTTCTATATATTGCTCACCATTTTAAGTAAGAAATACCTTGCGATGTCTACCTCTGTGTTCACCTGAGTAATCCTAAGGTTTAGTACTAGCAGAGATGGCTGGGTCTGGTAACACAGGCTAGTTATTCCAGATTGCATCCAAAGCCAGCCTGAGCAATTTAGTAAGCATTCTGTCTCAAAATTAAACATATTGGTGCAAAAGAATGGAGATATACTTCCATGTTAGACTACTGCTTAGTATGCACAAGCCCCTTGCCCCCAGCACCAAGAAAATCAAGAAGAAACCAACTGGTACGACTTAGAGTCTGCTGAGGGATTTCTGGTTCTTTCGACAATGTTTATATTCCAGGCAACCAATACCCAATCTCCATTTTTTTTTTTTTTTTGGCTAATTCAAAATTTTTGTCTGGACCGTTTCTTACATTCAACAAAAAGACTCCTTACTATTATAGAAATGCTCATTCCAAGACCTCTACAATGTCATCCCCTGGAGGGTCTTTGGATATATTCTCAGTGTCCCCAAACATCAATTGCATAACAGGTAGCAAAAAGGTTCTAGAATGCTATAGAAAGATAAGTGGGAAAAGCAAAAACCTTCAAACAGTAAAACACAGACCACACTGTGTGTGTGTGTGTGTGTGTGTGCATGTGTGTGTTGCACACACACAGGTGTGTGCATAGAGGTCAATCTCCCATTGTTGTTCAGAGGCAGTTCATCATGCATTTTTGATGCAGAGTCTCAGAGTCTCTCACTGATCTGGGACTTGCTAACAACTGTCCATCAAACCCCATCGTTCTGCTGTCTCTGCCTCCCCCAAGACTGGAATGGTTGCAAGCCTATGCCAACACACCTAGGTTTTTCCTATGGATTCTGGGGCCTGCTTTATCAACTGAGTCGTCCTCCTCTATGCATGGCCTTTTAGCACTGGTGTTCTGGACTTTACTAGAGGCATTTCCCCCGAGCCATGGCAATAGACTTGCAAAATAATCCTGATGAACAGGTAGACATAGGGTGGGTGAGAAAACAAGGCATCAGAAGGGAGGCATATAGAAGGAGAGGGATGGAGAAAGGATAAATAACACTAAGGATGTTTGAGAAGACCATAGGGAATCATTACTCTCTGTGTACTTAAATGTGTATGTATACACTGTGTGTGTGTGTGTGCGTGCGTGCGTGCGTGCGTGCGTGCGTGCACGCACCCATGCATGTGATTTAAATGAAGTTATGCCACTTTGGGTGATAATACTCTTCTCAAGAGCTATAGATTGTCTAAAAACATTCCTAGTGCGAGACATGGGAAACCTCCCTTTAAGTTATTGCTCTGGTAACAGAAGTAAGGGATGGGGTAGAGAAGGCAGTGGGAGATGGCCTAAGAGACATTCAAAACAATACGAGTTCTTGCTTTGGTTACTTCCTAGAAACTTAGGGCTAGACATGTTGGTGAAGACACCACATACTTTGGACACAGAACTTGGAGAAACTGGGATGGGACTGACCTGGAAACTCCTCGCTGAGGACTAGCTCTCCTAGCATCAGAAGTACTGTGTAAGCTGCCAGGGGAGAAAAGCATTAAAATCATACACAGTTGTAAACCTATGAGCCACAATAGTGGCCAGCCTGGCAAGACAGCCCCAGGAGTACAATAGTAACACTTATCTTAAGGGTACCACAGCTGTCTAATTGGACTTACAATCCACTCGATAGGAGAGAATTCAAACCCAGGCAAATACCCATGGCTCTCAAGACTGTGAGCCCTACAGGAAAATCTACTATTGACACTTTTATATATCAGTATAATCTCTAGCTGCATTCTAAATACTTATCCTTATACCCACAGACTAATTGGAGTTCTCACCCCTCATCAAAGAAGGTTCATTTTGTGGCAAATCAAGAATATTACAGAGACCCACAACTCATAATGGGGTGCCCCATGCCGGCTGCCACATACATCTGCAACACCACCCCTGCACTTCCGGCTCCGGAAGCACTGGGGATGAGGGGCCAGAGAAGACATGCACTACGAGATAGTGTCTTCTACACATGATAGAGACATGGTACCCATGAAATCTCAACAATATGACCACTTAAATGAGACCCATACAGTGACAATACCAGTTGGCATGCCAACATAAATGGGAAAAAAAATCTCACAAGGCCCTACTCATAGATGAAGAACTGCAGGTGATTAATGACTACTGAGAGAAAAAGAATCTTCTTCCTTAGGGATGAACCTCCTAAGAGGTTATTCAACCCCAAGTGGTCAGTGCTAAGCATGTGTAAATACAAGAAACGTTAAATAGACTTGGCAGGTTGCATTCATATGTGTGTATGTATATATACATGTAATTGAAGAGGTTACGAGTTTGAGAGGTAGTAAGGACACTGGAAGAGTTGAAGGGGAAAAGAGGGGGCTGAGATGAAGTAAATACAGTACTCACGTATGAAATTCTCAAAATAAAATATTAAAATATCTTGTGTGGAGCCCTGACAAGGCTGAGTGTCAAGTACAGGATTTGATTTCTACCCATGGTGCTCTCTGTGACCCTCCGCGACTGTGAAATGTTCCCTGCCTCCCAGTGTCCACTTCCCTGATGAGCAGAGGCATTAGGGGTTTTAAGACTGCGGGTTACCTAGAAGGTTATCACCTGGATTTTCTGTTCTTTGGGTGATGTTTATCAGCCCAACCTTGGCCCCACTTGGACATGGAAGCAGACTTGTTCTCGGAGACAAAGACCTTGGAGGTGAGCCTGAATATTTCTTTAGGCTGAGAAAAAGAAAAGCCTATTCTGAGAGTTTCCGAGCTTTTGCAGACTCATTGTGTCTAATTCCAGCCCAGACTCAGATACAAAGAGAATATTTGTATTCTGTCCTAGCAAGTCCTTTACTGGGCTCATCTGGTATTCTATAGGAATAGCCTCAACCTGGGATGATCCTAAGCCCAGCCCCCTTTAGAGAGAGTGTTATTAAAAGTCAAAGGGGCAAGTAAAAGCAATACCATGCACTTAAAATAGAAAAGAAACCAATTTAATTAGCATGGGTAGTCATGGAAAACTTGATATCCGTAGCTGGTCGGGAGGACAGCAGGAAGCCATGGTTAACCAAGGATGTGGGTAACTCGGACCTGGACTCCAGAGGCTGAGTCTCAATTCCCAGCAGTGAGACTGCTTGACTCTTCAGGTCTAATTGCCACCATCAGTTTAATCCTTAAAGAATTAAGTCCAATTGGCTTCCATCTGTCTGCATTTGTAAATGTCATTCCACCCAGCATGTGTTATAAAGATTAGCTGTGCCCCTCCGTTTTGTTAGCATGAATCAATACTGTAGACTTCTCGGCTTGCTGGATTTTTAAGTCATGTGAATCGATGTCAGCTGTTTGTGCAGCACCCTTTATAACATGCTAATTTGATATTGGATAAAATGCCTAGTTGGGGAAGACAATTATCGAAAATTTTCAAATTCACTTAAAGGTTAGCTGGAGCTGTGTAGAAAAGAGAGATTATGCTAGTTGGTTGGTACCCATGGGTTTCATCCCTAAGGGACAGAGGCTCTGCAAATGCAAGTGTGGGCCAGGAAGACGCAGAAGAAAAGCCTTCATGTGGAACCATTGTGGTGGACCCTGGGCACTACCTATTGGTGATTTGAGAGTACTGGGCATGCTCTGGAAAACACAGCAGTGACGCTGGAAATCACAACCTAGGCAGAAAACAGGGAGCATAATGCGGTTCCTGGAAACTGCCTTGTTTCCAGGAAGATGTAATCCCCTTTGTTCCTCAGAGTACAGGAAAAGTAAGCAGTGCAACCTGCAACAACAAAAGTCACAGTCGAGTATATAAGGTCCTGCGCGTCAATATAGCCCAGCTCTTTGTCCTCAGCCAGAGCAAATGGACATCAATACAAAGATGTTATTAGTCAGTCAAGAAGGATCCACAAGTTATGAAAAGCAGCAGTAGTTTCTCTCTCTCTCTCTCTCTCTCTCTCTCTCTCTCTCTCTCTCTCTCTCGTGTGTGTGGTACAGGCATGTGTACATGTCCTTGCATGGGTGAGTGTGAATATGGGGTACAAATGCACAAGTGTACCTGTACAGGTGAGAGGCCAATGGCAGGTGTCTTCATCAATCTCTTTCTACCTCAGTTTTAAAGGCAGGGTCTCTCACTTAACCTGGAGCTGCAATAATCCTCCTGCCTCCATCCCCCAGCACTGAGCTTATAGTTGTGCACCTCCACACTGGTTTTCAAGGAGAGTTCCAGGATCCAGACTTAGGTCTTTGTGCTCACGTGTCAGGCACTTTACTGACTGAGCCATATTCCCAGCCCCCTAAAGCAATGATTTTCAAATTCTTCTACTAAATTAGTAAACACTGAAAATATAGCAAAGATTATAAATATTGATTGGTAGACTGCTAGAAGGTATTACACATTGCACTCTTTTTGACTAGTATTGATAAAATATATCTGGCAACTTAAAGTGATCTTACCCTTTGAACCGAGTAAAGCCAATTTTAGGACATTTAAAATGAACAATGCCCACACTTCAGTATATTTATGGCTGAGTTCATTCAAATAACAAAAATGTGAAAAAAAATCTAAATAGCAAAATAGATGATCCAAATATTTGGGAGATAATTAAAATATCTGGAATTTCTCTATGGTGAGTTGTCTTGCGTTGAGGGTTGGTAAAGAATATTTATTTTCTGGAAAACACTTAAATAACAATCCAAGATAACATAGCCAAGAAGCAAGGTTGTGTACAGTCCTGCACTGCTGACCAAAGGGGCAGCCTCTGAGAGGTGTGTCCTTAGGCATCCCTGTCTCTCTCTGAGAGGACAGTCTAGAGGACATGCACACAGTCTGACTGACAGAGCATCACTAGGTTGTGCGGGCCACTGTTGCATTTGCAGTCCCTTGCTGACCGGAATGTTAGCTTACGACATTGATAGCCATGACAGCGTCTCTCCTCTGTAAAAGCATATTTGGGAAGCGCACTGGAGATTACTATGTGAGGATGTATCTTCAATAGCTACGACCACCAGGCACTGTGTCTTTTCTTGGTGACCTAGAATCTTAGTGTTGACATTTAATTTTCCTTTTGACTGGTACATGGTAACTGTGTATATTTATGGCGTATGCTGTGGTTTTCTGTGTCTTTGTGTGGTTATATGCGTGTGGGTGCCTGTATGTCCCTGTGTGCACTTGTGTGGTGACCACAGACAGGTTCTTCAGGTTTTCTGCTCTGTCACCCTCCTTCACCTCATTCCCCTGTGACAGGATCTATCACTGGACTTGGAGCTAGACTTGCAGTCAGCAAGCCCCAGAGATGCTCCTGTTTCTGCTCCGTCACAGCTCTAGGGTTCCAGGAGCACACATCAGTGTCTTGCTTTTCATATAGGCCATAGGGGTTTGAACTTGGGACCTTAAAAAAATGGTTTTGTCTGCTGTATGGTATTGATACAGGTATACATGGGTAGTATTCATATTTGCCATATCTGTCACCTTGGGCATTGGTTATTTCTTTGTAGTGATATTATTCAAAATCTTTTCTTTGAAATATGTAATATTTCTGGGAGCTATTCTACTATACTATAAAATGCAGAACTCGTTTCTCTAAATAACTGTAGCTTTGCATTCATTAACCCATTTTTTCTTCTATAATGTCTCTGCTGCAAGTCTCTGATAATCACTGTCCTACCATGTTCTGTTAGATTGGCATTTTTTTAGATTTTATAAAAGGGAGATATCATTCTGAATCCTTACTGTATGTCTCACTTACTTTATTTAAAGTAATCTGACATACACAAGTCCATCCATGTTTCTTCAAATAACTACAGTGAATCCTTTTGCAGCTAAATGGTTTCCTGTTAAGTTGCACATATGTGATAGTTTTATCTATATATGTAGAGAGATGGATATATAACTATAGATATACACACATTGCACATTTGCACCTATTCATCAGTTGAGAAATTCTGTATCTCATGGATCGAAAATACTTTTGCAGTAATTATAGGAATTTAGATACCTCTATGACAAACTGATTTCATGTCCCCTGGATACATATCCAGTGGCAGAATTGCTGGATTTTTGGTAATTCTATTTTTAATTTTTTGAGGAAATTCTACAGACTAATTTAAGCTGCATTCTCATAAAGGGTTCTCTCCTCATCTTTGCATTTGCCTCTTTTTTTGACTATTTGATAACACAGGAGTTAGTTTCTTTAGCAATGTTTTATAAACAGGTTATAGGAAGGGATAGAATTGCTGAGAAAATGAACATAATAACATGCTGAGGTGACGTCAGAAGTGAGGGTCATCATGGAATTCTTTTAGAGGAAGTGATCTTTAAGTTAATCTGAAGAGAAAGAATTTAAAACAATGAAGGTTGTGTCCTGGTAGCAGAAAACATCATCACAAAGGCAAAGAGAATTGGGGTGTTCTAGAAATATGAAGATCTGAGTGGGGGCCAAGTGAGTACAGTTTAGAGCAGGCAGGCTTGAAGAGCCAGAAGGAGCCCTTGGAATTCCATGAAGTCACCCTCAACACCCTTCCTCTCTCTTCCACGGAGTGCTGACATAAGTGCCTCTTACAAGTTCCCTTTGACTCAGAATCCTACTGTGGGTACCCTTTCATCTGCAGATATTGACAAACATAAGACAGCTACAGAGACAAGGGAATCACGGGATTATGTAAGGTGTATGCCTGGAAACAACCTGAGTGTCATAGAGCAGATGACTGCTTGAATATAATTTTTCTATCTATGTAGAAGAATACTAAGCAGGGGGATGAGGTAGAAGTTCTCTTCTGGTGTCCTGTGGGAAGGGCTGCCTCCTCAGATGGCAGGTACAGGGAACAGAACAAAACAGAACACGTGGCGGTACCATACGAAGACTAAGAAGGTACCATATTGTTTGATTATATAGACTACAAAGGACATCCTACAAATTCTAAAATGTAGTTCTCTTGAAAGGTAGGGCTAAGACTTATAGTATGGTATAGGAGTGTAAATATTTCAATATGAATTGGCTTTTTAAAAATTTTATTGATTCTTTGTGGATTTTACATCGTGCTTTCCAATCCCACTAATCTCCCTGTCCCCTTCCATCTGCCCTCTGACCTTGTCAACCTCCTCCAAAAAAAAAACCAAATTTAAAAGAAAAAGAAAACAAATAAAGCATATATATATATATACATATATATATATATATGTATATATATATATATATATAAAATTTGTCATGGAAACTGTGGTGTGGCCTATTGATTCACACTGTTTACTATTTAATCCATTCATCTTTACTTGCAAGTGTTCATTGCCACAAGTCATTGATCTGATGTGACGCTTCTGGCTTCTGTTATGAAATCAATAATGGTCTTTCACTGGGACTCCTCTTGGATATCCTGTTGTTGTATTGTGTCATGGAATTTCTGCTGTTTGGGAACTGTAGGTTTACCCCTTCACCTGCTTCAGTAGTTCATATAGGGTGGGTGTGCTGTGTTGACTTTTGAACAAGCATAACTTAGCCACAGGTGGCTGAAATAGAAACTAGGAATTTATAGAGATCTATAAGAGCAATGAAGATTCCAGGGTATTGGCCTTGAGTGTGGTGAAACATGGATAGAAGCAGGCATGCTTTGTATGTTAACCTGTGGACACTGATAGGGAGGCCACAATGCATGGTGGCTACAATTCTGTATTGAGAAACAAGATGGTCATATTCTCTTTTGTTCTCAGGAAGAACCTTAAGTAGGAGAAAGTCCTGACAGGAAGCCAAGAACCTCCTTCTTAAATCTGTTCAGTTTAACATAGCAGACACTGGTGTGGGAGATCCTTCTGTCTGTGTATTGCTTTTACTAGTTAATGAACAAAGAAACTGCTTTGAACCTATTATAAGGCAAAACTTAGGTAGGCAGGAAAAACTAAAGTGAATGCTGGGAGAAAGGAGGCAGGTTGGAGAGAAGCTATGGAGCCACCAGAGATAGATGCTGGGAACTTTAGCTGGTAAGCCACAGTCACGTGGAAATACACAGATTAATAGAAATGGGTTAAACTAATATAAGAGTTACCTAATAAGAAACTAGAGCTAATGGGCCAAGCAGTGATTTAATTAATACAGTTTCTGTATGATTATTTCTGGTCGAAGCTAGCCAGGCAGCTGGGAACTAATGAGCAGCCCTCTCCTACAATAGATTGCTGCCTAACATGGCCAACTAAAATCCACATAAGAACCTGAGAAAGCTTAAAAATTATTTCTAGACACAAAAATACAGAGTTTAACACAGCTTCTTGTTGTTTGCTGGTGGCATGCAGCAGTTCCTTTAAGAGAAATTTTCCTGATTCAGTGGCATCAAAAGAAAAAAAAGCTGTACCATTTTGAAATGTCAGCTTTCTGGTCCATGCTGCCAGTGTGAATTCTGACTCTTTCAGGCAGGAGGTCTAGCTACAGAGAATTTGAGTGGGGTTTGTGAGCAGAGTGCTGTAGCTTGCTTAATGGCAACATGGACTGGCTGTGTGCCTGAGAGTGGGACAGTGTGCTGGGCTCTCAGAGATGTGAGTGGCTCCACCATGCTGGATTGGGCAGGGCAAGCAGGAAGTCCCATATATAACACAGTAATATACTGCAGCTTAAGTTTTAAGAAGCACTTAGCATTTTAAAAAGTGCTCCTAGGCAGTAAAAAATTACAAATATGCAATAAAGACAAATCCAGATGAGTCATAGTGTTAGATAAATGTACATGGACTTGAAAGAGGCAAGAAAAAGAGTATAGAGTCATAAAATAAAGTTAATGATTAAGAAGAAGGGTAAAGTCTTTAAATAGAGTACAGATAGTCATAGATTAAAAGGAGTAAAGAAAAATAAGCCACATAAAAATGGAAAATTCACAGTCTGGATTATGTATATTATTATGCTATCTTTTACCTTTTTGACTGTGAATGAGTTAAGTACAGAGAGACATTTCATCGTATGGGCTGCTAAGCTAAACCAGCATGTACATTATAAAGATATCATGACTTCCAAATTTGTATCTAAGGATATGTTGTTTTGGAAAAGTGATTTTTCTCATGTTTCCATAGAGGATGAGAACATGTGGATTCATTCCAGGCTAATATGGTTTGATAGTGTACAACCCCATGAAAGGTCACTGTGAACACCCTCAAAAAATTACTTTGTCCAACTGCTGACTGAGATGAACCTAGAACACAGAATACACCATGAAAGACCTGATTAACAGCACCCCAAACAGCAGGAAGCAGTATGAACAGAACTACACTCATATTCCCAAATATTGTTTATAATTGTTTGTTTACATTTAAAGGGGGATATGCTATTGAGATGAGTAATTTGCCTTGGTTTGGATCTTGGTTTACTGATACAAATTTAAGGTAAATTTTGTTATATTGTATATGTATATTTCTGCCCTTGATTAAGATATTGTGTTTGTGTAGTTCATTTAAAAATGTAATGTATAATTTAGACATATAGGTTAATAGATAGTCATCTATAATAGTCAAGATTGTAGTTATGTTAGTTAGGTTTTCTAGGCATATAGAGATATATTTCAGTTAGTTAGGTATTCTTCAAATCCTTCAGAGACTTTCAGAATATGGCATTTAAGTGTTTTAAAAATTTAGTACTTTTCATGACAGTGAGACATATCTTCTCCTGGCAGCACCAATCTACTTCAAGAGGAAGATGGGCATCAAAGATGCTCCTTATGGAGTTTCATAGATGAACTGGATCCACAGAGAAATGACTGCTGAACTTGCCTATAGGTGAGACATGATCCTTTGTGGTTCCTGCTTCATGAAAGAGTCTGCCAGACATCCTTCAGGATACAGAATAAAGTGACTGACAAGCTTCCAATATAGGCGTAACTGTCTTTGAAATTTCCTGCTTCATGGAAAAGTCTGCTGGATACTATGGGCCAGTAGGCTGAAGATGGATGTCCCAACAGTACAGAAAAACTTTGGGTGACTGTCTAGGTAGTGAGATGTTTCTGTCAATTTTAAAGTTTTGGAAGTTGCTTACAATGTACTTCCTGTTTACTTAGGTAATATTACATCCTTCTGGAGTCTTTGATGAAGTTGAAGAATTTACAGCTATAGTTATAGTTTTTCTTAGTTATGATAAAAGATAAAGTAGTTATAAATACTTTAGCTGTAATTCTTGCTTGATGCCTGTTTTGTTATATGTAATTTTACCATGTTAAAGTTAATACTTTCTTTTTTACTTAAACAGGAAAGGGAGGTGATGTGGGAGTCTCCTCTGTGTGCTGTGATTACCATTAATTAATAAAGAAACTGCTTTGGACCTATAGCAAGACAGAACTTAGGTAGGCAAGGCAAACTAAGCTGAATGCTGGGAGAAAGAAGGGTGGAGTCAGAGAGATGCCATGGAGCTGCCAGCAGAGATAGATGTGCTGAAACTTTGCTGGTAGACCACGACCTCATGGAGATATACAGATTAATAGAAATGGGTTAAATTAATATACAAGAGTTAGCCAATAAGAAGCTAGAGGTAATGGGCCAAGCAGTGATTTAATTAATACAGTTTCTGTGTGACTATTTTAGGTCTAAGCTTGCTGGGTGGCTGGGAACCAACAAATAGCTCTCCATACTATAAGACATCAGAAAGGAGATGGGGATGTAAGCAGAGCAGTCTGGAGAGCAAGGTGAATGTGAGACCTGAGATCTGAGCTATAGCGGCATAGCGTGTGGATAGATGTGGAGCCCTGAGGTGGAGTAAGATCATTCAACAGACAAAAAAAATGAAGTTAGAATTTTGATGGGACTGAGCCTAAAACACTAAATAAATGTCTCAGGTTGAGCAGAAGCCGAGGATCAAAGGACAGGGAACAGCAACTAAGGTTGCAGAAGGAGGAGGGAATGAGGTTGCAGTAGTTCTCTCTCTCTCTTTACAAATCTCTGTGAAGTAGCTGCCCAGCTCAGACAGCTCAAGGAAGGAGGGCTTGTTTAGGCTTTCAGTTTCAAAGGAGCCTGTCCATCATGGCAGGGAGAGTACAGTCACACTATGGCAGACAAGAAACAGAAAGCGGTACACAGGAATAAGACAGCATATGGCCCTAGCAACATGCTACCTCCCCAGTGACCTGGTTTCTTCAAGGCTGCACCTGTTTATCACCAAGTACTTCATGGCATTGCCAAAGATCTCAGGGTCTGCACTTTTCCAGAGATGTTCTCCTAGACACACTCAGAAGCGTTCCTCCATGGCCTCCTGAGTATCCTTCAGTTCAGTCCACTGGACAACAGAGGTTAGCTGTTAATTTCTTGACAATATAGTCAAGAAGAAAAGAAATGTGTTCAGGCTGAAGTAGGGTGGTGGATATTGATGGCACACTCTCCCAAAATTAAAGCTGGGACTCAGAGAAGCAAGTGTAGGATTTACTGATACCATGGCCAATGGGGCTTAGATAGAGCCACTTGGGTGTGATTAGGTGAAAAAAACTATAAAACTGAGATCAAAATGTAGAAAGTGACTTGCCCCCCTGTCCCGAAGTTGTGTTCTTTGAAAACAATGAATGAGGGCGTGGTTAGAGGACACTGAGAGCCACAGGCTCTGGTTTCTTTGCTCTCAGATGAAAACCAATGGGCCATGTTTGTCCTGGTGGGTTGGGCAGTAGAACAAAGGTATATTTAGGAAGCAGGAGGATAGTTGTAGGATTCAACCTGTCAAGTTTCTGTGGGCACGATGGAGCCACACTTTAGTAGGCATCTGGTTTTTCTTCTGGGTAGTTGTCACCAGAAGCCAGGCTACCTCAGTTAGTCATTTACCTCATATGGCAGATAAAGAGAGGTGGTGTGAGCCTCAGAAGATGAAGTCAGGAATCATGCCAGGAAAGTAGCACTCAGGAAATATTAGTCATTTTTGTCTCTATTTTTACCACGTGCCCCCATCAGATACTCTATATTAAGCATTTGCTCCAACATCTATCTGAAAACAGGAGGACCCTGCCTGTGTTCTCTGTTCAGTGTGAATAGTGGAAATGCAGAAGTCACCCAGAGTCTCTGCAGTCTGAGATAACAGAACTGAAAACAGACAAACTTAGCAGAGAACAGGCACACACATGCATGCATGCACGCATGCATGCACACATGCAAACGTGCACATGAGTGCTGTGCGTGCACATGCATCCACGTGCGCGCGGACACACACACACAAATACACACATACATGGTTCCAAGTTCCTCTGGGCTTGTCATTCTCATGAATACATAAAACTGAGGCTAGCAGAGCAAGCAGGCTTGGGCAGAGACTATGGGAACCCTCCCTTCCTGTTTGCGAAGGGCAAGGTTCATCCTCTTTACATGTCTCTGCCACCTGAACACAGATCAGAATTGTGAGTGTTGCCTTGCCCATTCCGGGGACCCAGAGTGCTTGTGTGGGATTAGAGAAAAGGGGATGAAGGTCCTGGGAAGCAGAATCTGCATTTCTGAGCCAAGCTTATGGGACACCTGTGGTGTTAGAGAAGGAAGCTTACAGGGGATGAGGTGTGGGTCTGAGACCTGTCTTTTAACAATGACTCCTTTAGGAGTCAGGTCCACCCAAGGACCTAGGAAACATGCTGCCTTCTCCCAGGCTTCCTGGCTCTTTAGTTGCTCCACCAACACAGGCAACTTCACAGCTCTTTCTGTTATTAAAAATTGCCCATCTGTGACTCTGGGGAAGGGATTAGAAATGTGAAGGTGGAGGCAGAACAGAGCCAAGTGTCATTGTGCTCTTGTTTTTGTTGGGCCATTCCCACGGCTCAGCTCCTTTAGCCATTTTAGTTACTCATAAGGCAGGTATCCGCCTTACTTGGCCCCCTAAGTAAGCTCAAAGACACTCTGAAATTTAGCCAGAACTACACAGCTACCAAATAGCCCGCTAATGTGGGAACTCCCAGCTTTCTTCTTGTGTTTAGCTTGTGTTCCTTCCTTCATACCAGGATTTTCCAGCCTGGGTACCATCAATATCGGGAGTTAGATAATTACTGTGCTGCAATTGGAGAAAGGGATGAAGCCCTGTGTGTTATAGGGCATTTAACACCATTCCAAGGGCAGTCACCTCCCTGGCAGAGATAACCTCAGATATCTCTGGCTATTGCCGGTTGACCTCAGTGGTGCAAAATCTCCCAGGGCTGAGAACCACTGGCTCTCATTATGTCTTTATACCCACCGCCCAGCAGCATTTCTCCAATGCCAGATTTGCAGTTGCCTCGTTTATTCATTCTTTCTTGCATCCCTTCATTTGTTTGGCTGATGGTGTGTCTGCTCTAAGCCAGGCTCTCTGCGGGGATTTGGAGAAAGGAGATGCATGAGGCACAGTCTCTGAACCTGAACCACGCAGTCCAGAGAGACAGGAAGACACAGAAGGATGCAGCCTGGGAGTCCAATGCCAGTAGCACCTCAGGGCAAGTATTTATGCCAGCCTTGAGATGGAGATTTGGAGAAGGAAGAATTCACTTGGTACCCAGGCTTCAGAGCTGATTTGAAAGATAGTCTTGTCTATGGACTTACACGGAGGGATTGGGTATACTCTGTTCCTAGCGAGTGCATCCTTAGCGACCCAACTGGCAGGATTAGTTCTACAGTTTTTATCATATTTATTTATAGAACAATGTGCACGTTTACTTCTTAATTGTGTGTATACGTGTGTGTGTGTGCGCGCGCGCACAGCACAGTAAATATGTAAAGTTTGGAGTGTTTATTGTTTCATGCTGTCCATCCCAGCCCACCTGGTCTGAGTTCCTGGAGATTTTCCTGGCTCTGCCTGACATCTTTCTGTAGGTGTACTGAGGTTACACATATGTTCTAGGGATCTGAATTCAGGTCCTCATGCTTGCCTGCACAACGTGCACTTCATCTCCTGAGTCATGATGCCCCAGCCCCTGAGCACATTTTTTAAATGTAAAATCTAATGAAGTTTAAACATCAGACCTCTAGAGACACCATTCAATGTCACGCTGTAGAGTTTCTCCCCCACCTCTCTGTAGTTAGCGCACAACTCTCGACAACAAAACGCACAGTACAACTTCTAGCATTCTAGGGTTCTTCAGCATGACTGTGGACTTTATACCCAGAGGCTCCTCCACTTACTGCCGGGTTAGGTCTCGGTCAACCCATTCTAAACTGAAAATGACACCAGTAATAAGTGCCATTAATCCACAAGTCAGCTGAACACGATGGCTTTCGTTGCAGAGTGTGTGGTTTCCTGCCATGATTGTGTGGTTAGTTGGGAGCCTCTGTTCACTGATACTGCTCAAATCATACAACAGGTTAAAAATCACTGGCAGATGAATTAAGAAAAGTTCAAAATTTGGGCCAGTGAGGTAGTTCAGAGGGCAAAAGCTTGTCACCAATGCTGACGAGAAAACCTGAGTTCAGTCTTTGGAACCCATATGGTGAAAGGAGAGAATCAGTTCCCACAAGCTGTTTTCTGAGCTCCACAGGCATCAGTGCTATGTGCAGACACCCTTAGCATGTACACACACACACACACACACACACACACACACCACATACACACACCACATACACACACACAGAGAAATTATTTTTAAAAACCTTAATTTCAAAACTCAAATTGAGTCACATGTCTTTTACACCATCATAAAGTCAAAAAGTCAGCCAGGGGACTGATGAACACACCCTTAGCATGCACACACACACATATCTATTACCCTAGCCCTTTGGAAAGCTGAGTCAGGAGGATTGTCAGTTCTAGGTCAGCTGGGCCACATGGGGATATTTGGTCTCAGTCAATGAATGAATAAATGAATCAATCAAGTAAGCAAGCAATCGATTGATTGACCAACCATTCAATCAATTCAGTGTGATGTGGGGAACATCTTCAAACAAGACACACACTGTTGTGTTTTTCCGTCTGCTTTGCTTTCCTCACCATTACTATATGGGATGGATCCATACTGTTGACAGAAGCCATATTTTATTCATTTTTTATACTGCTGTATAAAATCCCATTGAGCGAATATTGCTATAATAGATTTATCCATTTCCCAGCTGATGAGCATAAAGGTCACACTTTCTGCCTGTTATTAATAAAGTCATCATAAACCCTTTAAGTTCTGCATTTGAATGAACATACACACTCCTTTCTCCAGAACAGTTACCCAAGAGTAGAAACACTGGGTCATGGGCTCAGTGTGCATTTGATCTTAGAAGATGCTGTCAGTCTTCTTTACCATAGGCTGTTTGCAGTCACAGCAGTCAAGTCCCAGCTGAAGTCCAGCTTCTTAAGACAGCATAGGGTGGTCACCACACAAAGACGAGGCACCCAACAGGTCTGGGTTGGGAAGAAAGGCCGTATTACTTCTGTTCTACTGTTGTGATCTCTGTCACAGCACCTGCATCTAGCCACCCAGACGCCAGAAAAATAAAAATAAAAAGACAATTAGCAAACAAAGTCCACTGAAGAAGAACTAGACAGAGCCACTCTTCTGATCTGGGAATGCTGGTAAGTAACAGCTGGAATAGGGGTTGAAGAGAGACTCCATAAAGGCCACACCCACCAGCCATCCCCCTATAATCTGAAAGAGACAACTACAGTTGGATGTTCACCTTGACAAAGACACAAAGCTTGTAGGGATACAGTGGGGCTCAGCAAACTCCATGATTGTTTCTCAGCACTGGGCAAAGCAAGGATGCCTCTTTCAAACTCTCTTTATCCACGGTATCTGCTTGCCTCCCTCCTATAGTGCAAAGTGACCCCAGTATTTGGTTGAAAGCATTGCCTCAGTTCCCTGAGGTCCGTTTTATACAGAATCTGGATTGTTTAGTTGGGGGTGCGTCACCACAGCTCCCTGGCATCTATCATGAAATGTTGGGTGGAAAGTTCCATTTCAAAGCTCCCTCCCCTGGGAAATGCCTCAGTCCACCACCTCTGAGAAAGCCACCAAATGGTGACCCCTCTCCAGGGAGGGTCAAGACCATTCCCACAGGCTATTTAAATTGCACCCCAGAGAATGAACATATGGTCTCCTGGTTTTCTGTGGTCTTTCGGGTCTCTGTTCCCCTCTCTTGTGTTTTCCCGGGCAGCCACCTGGGAGTGCTAGCAGCCATTAAACCTGGGTATCTTCTAATTCAGTCTGATTTAGTCTGATTGGGATTATTTGCATCAGCAGAGAGGTTTGTCGGCTAAGGAAAATACTTAACACCCAGTATAGCGTGACCCTGAGGAATAAGGTTCCTGGAGGGTTGACTGCTTTTCATGGTGTAGCCTAGTCTCCCTGTCATTGACCAAAAGCTGTGACATCCCGCACAGTGATGTATAGAACAGGTTAGGAACCAGGACCACCTCAGCTGTTCACAATGGGGAGTTCTGGCTTACTCAGTCCCTTTTTCTGGTCTTCAGAACCCCCATCCATGCAATTACATCTTGGATCCTCTCAGAAGGTATTCCAGTGGGTAAGCCATAGGACAGAGGACCTCAATCAGTCCTATCCTTTGCTCGGCTAACAATGTGTGTGTTGTCCTGAGTGCCAGGGGCCATCTAAGAGCTTGGTTGGCATTGCACCTTATGAGAAAGGTGCTATTCTTATTCCCATCTGTCTATGTTGAAACTGAAGCACAAGGAAGCTAAATAAAACCCACCAGACCATCTGAGACAGTGAGCTGAGTAGATCTCTCGATCCAGGCAGAGAGCTTTCCAACTATGTTCCTGTGGCTCTGTATCCCGACACTTCATCCTATGGGAAGAGGAACAAACTGCTTTATCATTTAGTGGCCCTGTTAGTGTCATAAGCCAGCTCGGTCTCTTCTCCAACACTAAAATGACGACAGAATTTTCATCTCACGGGCATAATACATAGAGCTAGCAGAATGGCCAGCACCACACTCGGTAGCTACTGACTACACATCTATCGCTGTGTAAGCCCAGGTAGAGATGAAGAAGGATGCCTGCGGGAATGACCTTGCTTCCGTCTCTCTTCCACTAGACAATGTTCTTGGAGTTGTGCCAAGTTAAAAGCTGAAACCCGGTATAATACAACTGTTTGGAAAGAATACATGAGTCAAACTGGACTTTTATTCTTTATTAAATCCCCACACCCTTCCCTCCCCATCATAAAAGTAATAACTGCTCATTTTAGGAAATTGGAAAATACAGAAAAAAAGGGAAAGTAAAAAAGCATTGGTGATCTTGGCATCCAAAGCAGCGGCTATTGATATTGCTGCATTTCTTCCCAGCGTGAGTGGATGGGTCATTTTGGGTATGAAGTTTGTGGTTTGCCTTTTCTCACTAAATAATCCTACATAAGCATTTCCCCAGGATAATGACAATCTCTGCAATCATCATTAAGTGCTGTATAATGCTTCATTGTATCCGTCATGATTTAGTTGCTCCCATAATCTTCCTAAATTTCTCACTATTATGACAACAGTAAAATGACCGCGATTGTGTACATAAAACTTTTTATTGGAGTTTTGAGCCATTTTCCCTAGATGCGGGCATTTTTCAAAGTTCCTGATGTAAACTGCCAAATCGCTTTCTAGCACTGTGTGATCACGTGATGCTTTTGCCTAGGGAACAGGGTTTCTCACTGGCCTTGCTTGTGCAAACCAGAGCTACAGGGTTTAACTTCTGTGTTAATCCACTGTTAAAGAAATGCTATCAGATTATTTAAATTTACAGTCCTTGGATGCAAAATACTGCTGAAATCATTGTACAGTTTGGATTGTTCTTCTTATCTGTTTCTTTTTCCCCCTGTTTTTTGATTCTATTGTGATGCATACCAAGAAGACACACACACATAATTTAGATAACAACACAGCAAACACTAATTTTTCTACCATCCAGCTCATGAACTACAATACTCCTGAATGGGCTGGAAGATGGCTTGATTAGTAAAGTGATAAACATGAAGACCTGAGTTTGCCCCAACACCCTGCCCCCCCCCCAAAAAAAGCTAGTTTATAATGCCTGGAACTGGAGTGAAGAAAGAGGCTGATCTCTGAAGCTTGCTAGCTAGCTTTCCTAGCAGAACCAGTCAGCTCCAGGCAATTGAGAGACCCTGTGTCAAAAATAAAGTAGATAGATTGTGGTGATGGCTCAGTGGGTAAAAGTGCTTGCACACAAGCGTTATGTCCTCTGGGCATGGTGGTGCATGCTGTAACTTCAGTGTTGGAGGGGCAGGGCAATCTAAACTCTGAAGACTGCACATGGTGGTGCATGCTCTAACTATAGGTTGGAAGGGTGAAGACAGCTAGCCTCTGAAGACTCACCCATCAGCCAGATTAGCAGAAATGATGAGCCCCAGGCTCAGTGAGAGACCCCAGTTAGAAGCATACTATGGAGAACGGTAGAGGAAGGCATTTAACATTGACCTCTGGTTTCTTTACATACATGTAGAGGTGAGTATACTTACATACATGTGAGTTCACACACAATGGTAATTTTTAAAAGTAGTGTATATGGTTTTCTGAGTAACGATACCTGAGGTTATCTGGCTTACACACATATACCCACCACCACCACCACCACCACCACCACCACCACCACCACCACCACTACCACCACCACCACCTCATGGATATGCCTCCTGTCTTTTCCCTTCTGCTGTAACCCCAGTTTTGCCATTATTTCCTCAATTATCTTCATGGCTTTATCCCATAGCTTTATACACAGTCATGTTTGCCTGAGTAGTTGTGTTTTCTTTTTTGTTCTTGGAACTTAAAATAGACGGAATACCATTATAAATTTCTTCTGTGGCTTACTTCATAATGATTATTATTGAGATCAATCCCTTACTGTGGCTTGCTCTGGAATGTTCTCCTGAAAGAATTATATGTTGAAGGTTTGGGTTGGAGAGGAAGTAGGTTATTAACAACATGACCTTGAAGAAAGGATACTGTGACCCTCCCTCCCTCCCTCCCCCATCTCTCTCCTCCCCTCTATCCTTCCCTTCCTCCCCCTTTCTCTCTTTCTCCTTGGCCACCAGGAGGTAACATTTCCCATGCCAGATAGTCTCGCCACAGAGGTATCAAAGCCAAATGACCAAGGACAACGACCTATGAAACCATGATGAACCTTTCTACTTGTTAAATTGTTGATCCAGAAGTTTTTGTGTCGATGTGCCACAATGCTGATTATCGCATCCATGTTGATGTATACACTAAAGTTTTTGTGATTTCCCTCTTGAGTAGAATCCCATTGGGTAGACATGCTGAACCATTTATGGGTGTATAAGCCCATCTTAACTTAATAGTTTGTTGGGTTTTAAGCTTATTTATATTATTACATTTACTTCATTTTAATCTGCTATAAATATAATTTTTATATTATTTTGGTTCTTAATCACAGCTCTGATCATTAAAGAATATAAATGATACTCTTTACAGCAGTTTGAGTGAAAATGGCCCCTATAGGCTCATATATTTGAGTATTTTGTTCCCAGTTGGTGAAACTCTTTGGGAAGGATTAGAAATTGTGGTCTTATTGGAATAGGTGTGGCCTTATTGGAAGAGGTGTGTCACTTGGGTGGGCTTGAGTTTTTAAAAGTCCATGCCTAGCCCAGTGTCACAGAGTCTTCTTCCCCGACTCCTACAGCCTGCAACTTGCAGATCAGGTGTGAGTTCTCAGCTATTTCTCCAGCACCAAACCGACCTACCTGCCCGCTGCCATGATTCCTGCCTTGTTGGTCATAGACTCACTCTCTGGAACTGAAAACAAGCTCCCAATGAAATTCTTTATTATATAAGTAGCTTTGGTATTTGTACTTTCTTCACAGAAATAGAGCAGAAACTAAGAAAACCTTCTTCATCAGATTCTGTCTATTGGAGCTCAGCTCTGTACCTGTCCTTGTATATGACCCACTCCACCAACACAGTGAGATACCTGAAAACTACATTTCCCAGAATCCAGAGCAATGGGATGTTAGCTTTTGGCAGCAGAACAGTCATATGAGATTAATAGGTGGGAAAATATAGAAGCTGCTTTTCTGATCCTAGTGATAGCATCAAAGAGAATTCATTTTCCAGTCTCTGGGTAATATCACCCTCTGTATTTTAATTCTTTGGGGCTGAAAGCAGTGATGGCTATCTACAAGAGTAGATTCCGGGCTGTACAAGTCCCTCCTCTTTGTTCCTCTTGTTTACCTATGTGTTTATAAGCAATGCGCTGAGTTCAATCCCCTGTGTGGAAACATCTAAGGTGGTTTCTGTGCTTCCAGGTCTATCTTGGTTAATAAACATTGTTTTCTTAGTTCATTTGCAACAACACATTTTCTATGTGCACATGTGTCCATGCAAATGTGCAGAAGGAGGAAGGGGGAGTGAATAACACCATTTTCTCTAAAGCCATGTGCTTTGATTTATTGACCTTTCTATGCATCTTATACAGGTGTTTCTCTTTGTAACTGCTGTAGCTTGAGCAAGCATTTCCAGAACCCTGCATGGCCAAACTTTCCCTCACTCATCTTTCCTCATGACGTTTCCGCTCTCACCTAGTCACCATTTTGAGACTTTAAGAAAAACAATGTCTTTACAAGGAGAGAAGCTTGTGATGTGTCTTTGCTGTCTTTTTCTTTGCATCTTGGTGATGCTGAGAGTATGTAAGAGGAGCTGGCCTTGCTTCACTGTGGAGTCACGCACCGCCCCAACACCTCTTCCCCTGTGGGCACAGTGGTCAGTTGTATCTCAATGGACAGCTGATAAATTACTGTCCCTTCATACTGGTCCTTCCTGCCACTTTAGGGTCATCCTGTTTGGAGAAGGCAGTAAAAATTGTCACCTCTGGATGAATGGAGACCTCGCTTCCTTCCTTCAAGACACTCCAACTAACCACAAGCAAGGTCAGAAGAAACATTTTGCCCATTATGGTACAATTTCCCAATAATTCAATTTGGACTAGTTGGCCGAACAGGCTGCAAGAAAATGACCAGATCATTATTGAGCGCTCAGGCAATCATGTCAGGGGCCACCCCAGGAACACATAAACCACCTCTGCCTCGGTAACAACTGCAAGGGGGAGAATTGAGGACAGTGCTTTGTGGCTCCTTTTTATCCCCCCTTTTGAGAAGAGACTTTGGCATTCTGAAAACATCCTCAGGATCACCCCACTTGCCTTCTCTTAAGCCTGCTTAGGTTGCAGACAAAGGCTGACCCCATTTTGTAAGTTCAGTCCTGGAGGGAGCTCCTGGCACTTGCCCCCAGTGTTTGGCTTTAAGTGTGAAACTGCTTAGGAACATGAAAGTTGCTCCTAGTGACCCTCAGGGCTCAGGGCTCGGTGCCCTGGGGGCCAGGCAATTGAATGTGAAGACTATAGAAGCGATTTCAAAAGAAGGTGGGCATTTGACTGAGGTCACCTGGCAGAGAAAGCTGAGAAGGGCGCAGTGTGACTTTGCAAGGCTCGAAGCAGAGGGAACTTTGTCCCTCACTTCTTAGCCATGAGTCTGAGAGTCAGTCTGCCCAGTTTTGAATTCTGCCTAATTCGTCTTCAGTTAGGTGGGTACTTTTTGTGCCTCAGTTTCCCACCCTGAATAATACTGTAAATAAAAGTAACTGCCCAAGAGTCGGGCGGTGGTGGTGTATGCCTTTAATCCCAGCACTCAGGAGGCAGAGGCAGATGGATCTCTGAGTTTGAGGTCAGAGGCCAGCCTAGTCTACAATAGCAAGTTCCAGACAGGCTCTAAAGCTACAGAGAAACCCTGTCTCAAAAAACCAAAAAAAAAAAAAAAGTAACTGCCTCAAAGGCTAGATTAAACCATGTAATCCATGTAAGGGCTGTAGAATAGCACTTGGATACCACAGACACTTAATATCACTTAATACCCATCCATCCTTGTTCTCTGCTCTACTTCTGGCCTTTATTGATTGGTAGCTCCTTATGTAAATGCAAAAGCCAGATGACCTAGTTCACATCTTCACCCTGCTGAATCCTAGTTGTGTGGCTTTCCAGCGGTTGCCTAACCTCCTAGAGTGTCACTGGGCTCAACAGACAGATTGAACAATCGTATATTCTCCTAACGTTATGGGAGGATTGAATTGATTAATTCATGGTAAAGGATTCGGCCAATGTTTCTCAATGGGAGCACATGCAAGATGTTTCAAAGCAACCCTTTGGTCACATCTACAAGTATTATGGTTGCCACACTAGTGTGAGTGACTGGTATGTAGGTGGAGGTTTGGAAGGCTGCTCAACGTTCTGAAATGAGAGCACAGCTTCGCAGCAAAGAATCGTCATTCTCAAAGTCACACCTGCCAACGTGATACCCTGTGGATGTTGACTATCGTCACCTGGGTAAGTTTTACACCCTTGTGCTGTCCCACAGTCAATACCTTGAGTTGGGACCATGAGGAAGAATCTCATGTGGATTTCACGTGCCATTTCAGATTTGGTCTGGAGGGAAGGGAGCGTGGGAGAATAAGGCTTTGGTGTCAGGATCAGGATTCAGATCAGAGAAAGCATCCAAGCTACACATCAAAGACACCACTTCTTACTTAATTCTTATTATTATTATCGATGAGCCAAACCCCTCATGAGACGCTAGGGAGAAAAGATGTTTGGGTGATTGATATTGCAGTGATATTGATAATAAACTCAACAGGGGCTAGAAATGCCTAGAAGACAAGCCTCTGGGTATATTTGTGATAGGAGTTGAGTTTCTAGACTGAGTTAACTGAGGTAGAAAAAACTACCTTAAGTGTGGGTGGCAGCATTCTGTGAACTTGGGTACCACACAGAAAATAAAGGAAGAGAGTTGAGCATCAGTCTTTCTCTGCTTCCTGACTGGGGGTTCGAGTGAGGGGCTGGCTGCCTCTGCTGGCCTTCTCTGCTACTGCCTTCCCTCTCCCCGACCCCCGCTCTGCCACACCTTCCTGCTGTGATGGACTGCTTATTCAGACTGTGAGCCAAAACAAATCCTGGTGAAGAGATGGGAGGAGTGTAACGGCAGGAATTCCAAAAGGAGGCTGCCTTTGCACCTGACTCATGAGGGATGAAGAGGAGTGGGCACGCACAAGCGGGGAAGAATGAGGCAGGAGGGACCTCAGACTGAGGCCTCTATACAATTAGTACAATTTATCAAGCACCTCAGGTGACAGGAACCATTCAAGTACTAGGAAGATAGCAGTAAACCAAAATCTATCTCTAGGTGGAAACTCACAATGAGATGATGAACGGTTGATAGTAATAAATAATAAATAAATAAATAAATAAATAAATAACCAGGGTGGGGCAGAGAATTCATGAACAAGGGCTACAAAGCTACATTGGAAGTTTGAGGACGGCTTTGATAAGCTTATTCCAACGATAGCATAAAGCAAGCCAGAAAGGGAACCACAAATGCATCTCTGTTCCCTGCTGCAGTGGCTCCTGCCACAGTCCCAGGTCTCTGAAGTCTGAGGATCAGCAAGAAGATAAATATGGTAGAGGGGAGGAACTGGACTAAATGAGAGCAGTAATCAGGCCCAGTAATTATTTGGATGCCAAGGCAAAGCAGGCAGATTCTCGTGGAGGTGTTGAGAGAACTTCCTCCGCCTCAAGGGAAGCCCAGGCAATTCCTATGTGATACTGACCACCTGGGGTGTGTGATGCTTCCTCAGAAGCAAGTCATTTTTTCTGAGAAGCCATGTCGCTTGAGTACTGCTTTGAGTACACAGGACAGACCCTGGGACCCCTCACCTCTAAGACAGGTTCAACTTCCAACTTTTCATACCCCATTCTGGTCAAGTTTCATGGTAGCATTTGGGTCCCTATTTCCAGTCTCTGAAACACAGCTTCAGACACACCACTGTGGCCTTTTCTATCTCATTTCTTACTCAGAATATGAGGACATCCTGGGATTTGCAGCTAGCTTCTTTTCCAGCTCCTGGGATCCACAAATGCTGCAAAGTTCTCTCTTAAGATGCTTGGGCGTGGGAGCGAGGGCGGTGCTAGCATGTGCACTTGTTGCTCCTTCACCAGACCTCTTAGGAGCGAAGTCAATATTGCTTGCCGTCTTTTCAGGAAGACCCTAGTGGCACCCTGGGAGGTAGGTGATACTACACATGACAGGACTCCTTTCTCCAAGATGAGGCCACAGAGACACAGAGGGGCTAAGCAACAGACCTGAAGCCACACAGCTTGCACAAGTCAAAAACAGACCCGGGGCTGTCTGACTTCCTGTGAGCTTATGGGTAAGGGGGACAGCAAGAGAGGGAAGCTCCCACAGAGCAGAGAAGGCAGGCACTTTCTCTTCAAGCCCCAGGTCTCTCTCATCCTGCTCTGTCGATGTAGCTTAAGGCTCAGGAGGACCTGGCAGGTGTCACTGGGGTCTGTCTGACAAGGCCATAGCTGGAGAATTGACTAAGGATTATAGTTTTACCAAGAACTCCTTGAGAAGGAGTTGAGTTGAAACCGGGGGGTGGGTATGCATGGGGACACATAGAGCATCCCAGGCCCCAGTTACGGGTCAGTTGAGACCAGCCTTCAGCCCCAGACTCTGAGAGACTCAAACAACACGACAGAAAACACAGGCTGACATGTTTGCCTTCCTGTGCAGGGTTGCCTAGCAACCACAAGTGACAAGCTGCCAAGCCTGTGATACAATCACAGCAGGCAGATCAGAGTTAGCCAATTAAAACTTTTTTTTTGCATTTTCCTTTTTTGTCCTCATAATTTCATTTAGTCCTGACTGCCCTCAGACATGGATTAAAAAGCCTGCCAGAGGAGGAACTCACGCATATGACACAGTCAGAAAATCCACCCTTATCGCGCACTGGTGATGAGTGCAGTGGAGAGACAGTTTATTAAAATGAAGGCGTGGGGGAACTCATCAGAGTTAGCACCTCTCTGAAAGTAAGACTGCCCTGGAGTTAGGACCAAGGCTGAAGTCTATCACCAGATAGGTCAGCACCCAAGGCTCAGGATGATGCCTGGCATGGAGGGAGCACTCAGTAAGTGACTGAAGAAACCAACGATCGTAGGGAAAACAGCAAAGCGGGCAGCTAGATCAGGGAGCCAATATTCCAGAATGATCAGAAGATAAACAAAATCTTAGCAACTTTCTCTTATTCGATCCCCCTCTTCTCTCTCCTCCTACCTCTCCCCCTTTCTTCAGTCACCTCTTGTCCCTATACTTTTCTTCCCTTTACACCTCTCTTCCTTCTTCCTCCTCTCTCCTCTCTTTCATTCTTCCTTTTAGACAGAATCTCTCTATGTAGCCCAGGCTGTCTTCAAACTCATGGGTTTCTTGCCCCACCCCTTGAGTGCTAAGGATTACAGACACACCCTGCCACATCCTGCTTCTCTCCCCCCTTTTTTGGTGGGGGAGTTCTCTGCTTTCTCTCCTTAGCTTTCTGAGTGGATTCTTGTAGCCACGGGAATAGTCCAACTTTAGACTGGAATAACATCTGGTTAACTAGAAAGATTGACCATTTCCTGATCACAATATTCTCTCCTTTTTCCAAGCTCCTCAACACACTTGCATCGATGGCCAATCTCTCTGGATGTTCCGTCTCCTCCCACTACAGAGACAGAGACAGCAAGACAACAAATCCCGTCTGGAAGATCCCAGCGGTGTGATTCCATCCAAGCACAACACCTGCTTCAATTCCAAAGCGTCAGCTCCACGGGGGTGTGAGCAAATGAGATTCGCAGAGACAGGCGCTTTGCTCACAGATATTTTTTTTAATGTGAAATGACACATAGAAAATGTCCTGTCTGCCCAGAGTCTTTCCTAAAGTCCTGATGCATCTGTTGGGCAGGTCTGAACATCAGGGTCCTTGGGGTGTCAATCGTCGGGCTTTAGAAAGAGTGCTGACTGTCTTATCTACAGCCCACTGTGGTCTAAGAATCTTTTTTATTTTATAATTGTTCCCCCTTGGAATTTTACTATTCTAAGTAATCGTGTGTATTAGCGCATGCACACAGAGGTGTGTGTGTGTGTATGTGCGTGTGTGTGTGTGTATCTGTGCGCACGCGTGCGTGTGTGTTTATATATAAGAAGGAGTCTATGTTTGGTACTCCCAGTCCCCCAGGAATCAGCTTTCACCTACTTGAGGATGGAACAGCCTCCTTTGAGAACACAAACTGTAAGACAAAAGCCTCTGCTTTTGCCTCTAATTTGTGGAGCTCAGGAAAACAAGGCCAGCCACACTGTGATTTAAAAAACAGACTTGCCTACCTGCTTTCTGAGGATGAGCTCCTTGCTCTGATGCAGAGTTCAGCATGGAACACCCTGGACAGCGTCTCCTTCTTGTCTGTCTGCACTCCAAACTAAGTACTCCTGGCTCGCATACAGCACCTGGCGACTTAGCTCATGCCCACTTGACTGGGCTAGGGGCTGCCCAGATAGTCGCTTGTGGCATGATTTATGAACAGACACAAGGAAACTTTATCTACTCTGTATGGAGAGGGCACCGGCAGACCAAAGACAGGGTTCCACCAGAGACCACATGGCGAGCCAATAAGTTGGTTGGGGTTACTTACAGGAACAGGAGCAGTTGGAGAGCAGCTGTATCACTAGAAGTCCCACCCCAGAGTGGATTTCTTATGTGAGGCTGCTCTGCTGAAGAGTCCAGCCTCAGTCAGTCTTTCATCTCCTACCTAACTCTCATGCCCTCCGAGCCCATGAGCAACTTGGGTGGGTGGGAGACAGTGATGACTAGGAGGTCAGGTGGGAGTCTCCTGGCCCTTGCCTACCTCTTTCCAGATGTAAGGTTAATAGCCTCTTACCACCGCCACAGAACTGGCTGTCTCCTGTATATTCTGATTTGGGGGATGCCATGAGTAGGGACTAAGATCTTCTGTGGGCCACAACCGCACAGCTCCATGACACTGACAATCTCATTGTTCTCAGATGACCACCCTGTCACCCAGCTCCATCCCAGCTTGTTCTGTACCATGTATCATTAGCACCTCCAGCTGAAAACTGCTCTGCATTGCCAGTGGTGATGATTTTTTCTTATTGTTTTTCAAAGGCATTGAATGAAATGAAATAGTTTATACTGCTCTGAGGCATAAAATTCTCTGGCTATAGTCGATGAATAAATTACATATATTTCATTTCATTCTTCTGTAATGTAAATTTATTTACTACCCCTCTCCATCCTTACTGTAATATCTGAAGAAAATATAGCAGTAAAATGTAGCATGACCTTGCCAAACATTAGCTCTTTCTTCTGCAGCCCTGATAAGGCCCACCATAACACCCTCTTTTGTTGTGTGTGTGTGTGTCTGTGTGCATGCAATTTCATATATGTGTACATGGGAGTTAAAGGACATCTAGTGCAGTTGCTCAGATGCTGACTGCCTTCTCTGTCTTTTAAATATAGGATCTCTCATGGGATAGGCCGACTGGCCAGGAAGTCCCAGGAATCCCTGTCTCTAGGTCCCCAGCACTAGGATTATACCACCATGCACAATTTTTATAATGTAGGCTTTTGGGTATTGAACTCAAGTCCTTATGCTTAGAAGTCAATCGCTGAGCCCTAATCATCTTCTTGGGTGATGATTTAAGAATGTAATATAAGCTGGTTGTTACTGGTACATGCCTATGCAGGTGGATCTTTGTGAGTTCGGGGCCAACCTGGTCTATAGAGTGAGTTCCAGAATTGCCAGGGCTACACAGAGAAACACTGTCTTAGTGTGTGTGTGTGTGTGTGTGTGTGTGTGTGAGAGAGAGAGAGAGAGAGAGAGAGAGAGAGAGAGAGAGAGAGAGAGAAGAAAGAGAGAATGAAAGAATTAGAGAGCCAGTAGTTTCTTGTTTTCCAGGAAAAGCTAAGAGCTGTGACGGCAACCTACCCTGACAAGAGTTGACAAATATCTATCAAGCCCATGGGGAGCAGGGAATCTTTTTTTGACAACTCTATTATTTTTCTTTATCTCTAAATCTTTGGGGGTCAACCTTCCCTGCAGGGATATCAAACTCTCTCCTCTCCTCGCTCTATATGAGGAAATAGGAAAACACTGGACACTTTGTAAAATCTTCCAGGTACAACTCTCTAGACAAGACTGTGAGGCACATGCTGTATAGGAAAGCCCTGAAGTCATTGCTTTTTAATTAGGAAACATCCTATGTGCCCACAAACAGATGGTCCCATTTAGGAGTTCTCACCATTTCTCAGGAATTAGATTTCCCCGTTATCCAAAATTTCTTGGTCAACTTTAATTTGGTTGTGGGATATAGATAGCATTGTTTCATATTTAACAAGTATATTGAATTTGTTGCCTAGTTACATATGCATTTTAAGCTAGAATGTAGTTTTTCATTTTCATTTGTGGGAGTGTTATGTGTGTTGTGTATGGGAGGCCAAAGCAGATAATTGGGCACCCTGTTTTATCACTGTCTGCTTTGTTTCCCCAAAATAGGGTCTCTCACTGGATGTGGAGTAGACTGTTTTAGTTAGGCTGGCAAGTAGCCGCCCCCAGCAATCCTCCTATCAGAGCTGGGGTTACAGAAGCATAGACCCAGCGGTTCGTGCTGTTTTTAAATAAAGATCTGAACTCGGGTCCTCATGCATGCGCAGTACATTCTCTTATACACTGAGCTGTGTCCCCAGGCCCCTAGAATTAGATTAATAATGAGATTATTTAGATCAATTAATTGATTAATTTTGTATGTATATGTGTGTGCATGGGTATATGCATGTGCACCAGATGCAAGCAGGAATCGACAGGTCAGAAGAGGGAATCAGATCTCCTGGAACTGGAGTTAAAAGCTATTGTCAGCTGCCATGTGGATGCTGGGAACTGGACCCAGGTCCTGTGGAAGAGCAGCCAGTGCCCTTAACAACTGAACCATCTCTCCAGCCTGCAAAGATGATTCTTTATATTCACATTTCAAAACATAATTTCCTTTAAACTTTCCATATACATTGTAATGACTTTCTCTAGCAGGCAAGTGTCACTTTTTGAAACAGTATACAGTTTTCCTGAATGTATCAGGCATGTTCCCATCCAAGATCTAAGACCCACTGCACAGTTTCAGAGATCACAGATGATCTATCAAGTAGAAATTTTATTCTAATTCACTAACAATAAATCATACAGCTTGGTACATTACTTTATCAAAAAATTTAACAAAACACAGAGATATATGTAGTGCACTTGTGAATGGTTCAATGGAAAATAATAAAGTGTTGCCATCCAAAGGCTCAGGATGCTACAAGGTCTCTCAAAGGACAAAACTTATTTCTGGCACCACTGACTTCACTTCTATGTTAAGAATAGCAAAGTTCTTGATGCAATGACGGACAACCTGAGTTCAATCTCTAAGACCCACATGGCAAAAGCGGAGAACACACACACACACACACACACAGAGAGAGAGATACACAAGGCACACAGACACACATAGAGACACAGACACACTGAGAGACACACACATGTACATAGACACACACACAGGCATGAAGACACACACACAAGATACACATAGAGAGACACACCCACAGTCACACAGAGACCCAGACACACAGAGAGACACACACGGGTACATAGACACACATAGGCACAAAGACACACACACAGGCACAAAGACACACACACAGAGACAAAAATGGGCACAAACACAGAGACACACACGCAGGAACACATACACAGAGAGATAAACACAGGCACACACACACCCAGACACAGACACATTAAATAAATAAAGGAAAGAAGGAAGGGAGGAAGGAAGGGAGGAAGGGAGGAATGAAGAGAGTGAGAGAGAATGCAAGCAAGGAAGGAAGGAATAGAGAAAGAGAAGGGTAAACACAATGAGAGCAGGAGCAGGATGTTTTGGTTCACTTGATTTTTGTTGTTTGAGCAGAGTTTGCGAATCTGTTCATTGATGGTAAAATGTTAGCTCCTCATAAGGTGTGTTGTCAAATGGCTTTATTTTATGATAAACAATACTTGACATGTCAAGGCCACACTCCCAGGAACAATGGCTGAACCTGTGTTAAATTTCCTTGTTTACCAATCTGTCGTGGAGCCTCCATAAACAACCACAGCTAGCATAGACTGGGGCCATTTCAGGATGATTGGCTTTCTCCCAGAAGTAACTTGTTCTTCAAAGAGAAGCAACTGGGTGTGGGTCCTATAATTTGAGAGATTATAAAATTATAGGTACGTAGGGTGACTCACACTTTTTTGTGTTATAATTTTGACTTGATGTCTTACGTTGTTGGCATGCCTCTCTGACAGTTATTTCTTAATTGAAAATTTTATATAATGACAATATATTTCAAATACATGAGGCAAAAGGTAAGAAGCACGTGGACACAGTGTCCAGTCTTGTACAACAGCAGGAGAAGATAGACTGAGCTCCCTTTGTCCCCTCAGGTGGTGATGAATGCCACTTCCTCTCTGAATTTGCTGCTGAGAGCTTTGGGGTTTTGCAATCCACTCTATATGAGGGAGGAGAAGGTAAAATCTCTACCCTTGGCGACAAAGTTGCTGACATGATGCCATCTACCTCTTTCTCTTCTGGCAGATGTGAGACTAATTCATGTGTTGCCCTATGAGATGCCATTAGTTCCTTTATTGCCTTATTGTCTTCCCAAGCAGGATAAGTAGCAAGTTGAGCAAAGCTAGGTCCATGTGGAGCCATGACTACCTTTCAATTGTGATAGACATTACTAATCAATCCTGGAGCTTAGCATAGCAGTCCTGGCAAGGGATAATCAATCAGTGCTGGCATGCTTTGATTGAGGTTTTAGGCAGAAATGATGGCTTAAGGAGAAAAGGCCACTTGATATTTTGTCTTGGGAGTTTTGATTTTTTTTCTCAGAACTTCTTTATAAATATATCTGGTAGAAGCAATAGGGCAAATGTGAATTGTCTCCCACCAGAGTTAGCATTTTTAAAAGTAGGTGGATGGTTGGGTATGTCTTTTCATATAGCTCACAGACAGCATTTCTGAGTCTCTACATGAAATCCTGTCAACCAACCTGAATCACTCATGCTGCAGTCTGTCAGGCAATATCACCAGTAGATGTGAGCTGACACGTGAGGTGAGCCTTTGAAGACCCCTGTGTCACCAGGTTCTGGACGAACAACATGCCTTCCCTTCATCTGTGCAACTCTCATCCTTAAAATCAATGGTGACCAATTTTCTCTGAAATAAAAATGGAGTTATGTGTTCTTATAGATGTTTGAGGAATTTATTCCTTTTCTCTTTAAGTCATCTTCTGGGAAGGGGCTCTAAATCACTGGATTTAAAAAGCAAACTGGGAAAGGAAATCTTAGACACATGCTAGAAAGAAGCAGAGACAGTGAAACCTAATCACCAGGGATGACGTCCCCCAGCAGGACCAAAAGAGACTCGGCCCAGAATGAAATGCACACTGCCACTTCTCAGCAGTGAGGGTAGCAATGTGAAACAGATGTGAGGGGGCACAAAACATCTGGAATCTAGGATAGTTGAGGCTGAGCAAGAAGCTTGCCAATGTTGGGGGCTGAGCACAAATCCTTCTTCAAAGGGAAAGGCTAACAAAGAGATGGACACATCTGGCTGCCTTTTGGAACCAGACATCCCTTACACAGGCTGTCTGAGTGAACCTTTGCAATTCATATGATGTGTGTACACCTTGGATTGCTCCTGGAGCATCCTTACAAACTGAAAGATGGGGAAAGCATGGGGCCCATAGTAAGTGAGGAGGTAAAGACATGTACCATCAATGGCCTCTGACTAAGAACTCAGGAAAGGCATGGTCAGGCTGAAGCCTATCAAGAAATCTAGGAGGTAAAAGAACTTTGGAGATAATCATTCAGCAAAAGAGCTGCTTCTAGAAATACAGGCCTGCGTTAAAGAGAAATCACCCATATGCATGCCATTCCAAGACCACCAAGGACAAAAGATTGCCAATGCAATTTCCTTAAAACCTTTATGTTATAGCCAGATCAGACAATGCAAAACGGTCCAGTCTCAGAATTAGATTGAAGCAAGGGTCCCTTCTTCTGTTTCTAGTTCCTCCATACTTCATGATGTATTTCTGGAAAAAAAATCCTATTTTAATGATGCCAACTTGCCTCCTTTCAGCACATTAAAAAAGGGAACGATTGGCTAAGGCTGTCACGCTGATGGGAATAATTTTGTCGCTGTGCAATTTGGCTCCTGTTCTAAAGTGAAGCACACATTTTCCTCCAGTGTATTTTAAGCCGGAGACTTCTAAGTAAATGGGAGGTGGCTGATTTTATTTCTGCATGCAGTCAGCCTTCACTGGCATGGGCTCTGATTTGGCCCAATCAATTTTGCATTCATGCTGAGAGGCGAGTTGATCAAGTTCAAGGAACATCTGTATCCATTTATCTGGGGTTGGATGAAAACATGGGAGCCTCTCCTTTCAGAAGGTTTGAACTCTTCCAGCGACTGATGCAAGACTCCTGGACAAATGACCTTTAAAACTTCAGCAACTTCAGGCCTGAGACTGTAACTCAAGTTGGTGGAGCCCCAGCCCAGCATGCACAAAGCCCTGTATTTCATCCCCAGCACTGCACACACCAGGCTCGGTGGTGCATACCTATAATCCCAGCATTTAAGACATAAAAACAGGGAGTCAAGACTTGGGAAGACATTGTTCTCATCTCCATACGATGCTCGAGACCAGCATAGGACAAATGAGACCCCGTATCAAAAGACAAAAACCAAAATACTAGCAATTTGATTTCATCTGAGAAGAGCTTCAGCGAGTCTTTAGCGCGACACCATCTTCGTAATTTATAGAGTTTTCTATAAAGTCTAGCTCTGTCAAAATTAGGCATTTATTAACTGAATCTTCATTACCCAGTTAAATAGTCTCCAAAGAGTGACCCAACTGAATATGACGGAGTGTTGTGAGCCAGAGTGTGTGAGTGAGCATCAGGATGCCAACTCATCCATCAACCCAGCTGTCCCTCAGTCACATCTGTCTTGGTCTCCCCCATTTTTATTCCCGCTTTCCTAGCTAGCTGTCATAAATTTTGTGTGCCAGCAACTCGATGGCTTGAAGAGGGTTGTAAACATCTTCTTGTTCAATTACATCAGGGTTTTTTCCCTTTATGTCAGCAATTAAATTTACGAGAAAAAAGACTTCACTCTCTAAACCTAAGGAGACATAGTCAAGTTCAAAGTAAATAAAATAAAATAACAGAGCAATCAGCTTAGCAGCGGTTAACTATAAACGGGGAAGTGGGTCTCAGAATCCAAGGGATGTAACTCTGAGCCCCAAAGCCAGCAGTTGAGCAGCCGATGAACTTGAGTTGAGTTGTCTTTACTTGCTAAGCTGTAGTCTTCTCCTGTTCTCTAATGTGGGGTGACACTAAGTGCAGTTTCACTTTTGGGAGCGTTAAAGGAGTTGAATGGCCAGGTCCATCTCATTTTTTTTTCACAGAGAAACTGATTGAGTGTGGGCCCTCTGAAGTCTATATCTTTGTTCTCTCAGCCCCTGGAACATGACATCCTGGATTGTGTTTTCACTCAAGGGTTGGGCCCCCTCAAATCCTAGAATAAAGTGGGTGATTGTCTGCTCTAGAGCCATTTAGTGGAGCAGCAGAATGCACATCAGTCATAGGGACATAACTGAATCACAGGATCCTACCTAGTCTGATGCTCTCTCTCTCTCTCTCTCTCTCTCTCTCTCTCTCTCTCTCTCTCTCTCTCTCTGTGTGTGTGTGTGTGTGTGTGTGTGTGTTTTCATATACCTGTGCCCATGCATGTATGCAGGTACATGTACACGTGACTACACAAGTATAGAGGCCAGAGGTTATTCGTGAGTATTTTTATATATTATTCTCCACATTATTTTTTGAGTCAAGGTCTCTATTGAACTTGGCATTCATCCATTATCTAACTCTACTGACCAGCGAACCCCAGGGATCCACCTGCTTCCACCTCCCCACTCAGGTCCCCACGCTTGTGCAGCAAGCACTTTACCCACTGATCCATCTCTCCAGTTTCTAGAAGCTACCTTTTACCAAGGTGCCCAGAGATCCCGTGTGTGCATTTAAGATTGAGCATAGCTGCATAGAACCTCAGGATAAAGCCAAGAATATAAGCTGATCTCCTACATAAATCTAACCATCTCTCATAGCCATAGATGAACTTCATCTTGTGTTTGGTCCTTGTGGAAGCCCAAGGTGAGAACATGGATAATCTACAGAAACACATGCTTTTTGCTTAAAAGACTGGAAAAATCAACCAAGCCCACCACAGACCAATAGTATCACACTGTGTTTTTTTGTATTCTGAATAACAGCATCCTTTTAGACAACACACTAACACCCCAATCCAACAGGATGAGCCTGTAATAGAGTTTATGACCACTGTTCACCTAATCCTTGTTGCAACCTGCCCAGCAGGTGGGAATCTTGGAGGCTTATGGGATAGCTAACTAAGTCCACACTGTTGGGAAGGGAGAGCTGAGGTTCAAGCTCAGGTTCTCAGACCCTAAAGTGGTCTCTCTCCTCAGCATCTCTGTTACTTACTGTTCCTCCCCCTCCTCAGGCACCCAGCTGCTGAGTTCTTCCTTCCAGGACTGCTAGGGAGAGACTGGCAAAGTGCTTATCCCTCCGTTGTCTCTCTCACACTTCAGCCTTGGTACTGTCCTGATCAACCCGGGCTGCAGCCCTGTGTGCTGGCTCCCTTAGGCTAGACAGGTCCCCAACGCACACCAAAAGCCATGAGTCCGGGGAAAGGACCAGTTTTAATGAGAGAGCGTTGATACATATAAGAGGGAGGTGATGGGGTGGGGATCAGAACCCACCATATGCATCGCAGTGCCCAGCTACAAGTGTCCTGTTGTCCCTCAGGAGTCGTCCACCTTGGTGCTCTTTGTTGGCATTTATTTTGTTTTATTACTTTGTTTAGAAAGAGAGTTTATAAGTGGGGTCTGGATCTCCCTGATTAGGCTAGGCTGACCGCTTAGAGCCCCAGGGACATACTCATTCACAGCACCAGGGTGACAGGAGCATGCCACGATAGCCAGCTTTTTATACACAGCCCCTGGGGATCAAACACACGTTTGATCATCATGTTTGTGCAGCAAGCACTTTACCAACTGAGCCATCTCTCTAGCCCTCGATGCAAAATATTCTGGGGCATGGTAGCTCACAACTCAGTACTTGAGAGGCAGAGGCAGGTGGATCTCTGTGAGTTCAAGGCCAGTCTGGTCTACAAAGAGAGGTTATCTAAATAAAATAAACCAATCACCACCACCAAAAAAAATTTCCAATAATCATATTTTGTTCCTTATCTTCAAATCCCAGTTGCAAAAAGACTTAGCAGTGTTCACAATATGGTTTTCAGATGAATGAGTGAAGGAACAAGGAACTGGACCTCGGCATTGTCTGTATTGGAATGAGTGAACAAGGCATTGTCTGCATTGGAGTGAGTGAACAAGGCATTGTCTGCATTGGAGTGAGTGAACAAGGCATTGTCTGTATTGGAGTGAGTGAACAAGGCATTGTCTGTATTGGAGTGAGTGAACAAGGCATTGTCTGTATTGGAGTGAGTGAACAAGGCATTGTCTGTATTGGAGTGAGTGAACAAGGCCCTCGGCATTGTCTGTATTGATTCTTTGTGCCAACAAACTTTGACTAAAACTTCTAGGATTGAAAAAAATGTTTGCAAAATTTATCTTCTCAGTGCTTCTGATCTCTCTCCTCTGATCTCCCCAACACGGGAGACTTCCTTTTCATCCCTGTACTTGGTCGCCCTGCTTGCTGATTAATGATGATATCAGTGCATTCCTCCCGCAAACCTCACATTTTCCTAAGTCTGTATAAAAACATGCAATTTAGCCAGATCCTCCCTCTCTCGGGTTAATGTCAGTGCAGGCTGATGCATCTGGAATGTGTCAAGGCAGGTGTCGGGCGGCAGACTCTGGCGCTCCTGAAATAACAGGCGCCTCACGTGCGCCTGTGCAGGTATCTCGCATCACCGAACAGCTGGCCTTTATTTCTGTCCGTTGCTGCCTCTCTTTTCATTTTGAAGGGAAGACAGCCTGTCAAAGCAAACCCAGGGAGTTTGGCTGGCTGTGAGCATTTGAAAGGGCAGAGGGTTGGGTGGGTTTTTTTTTTTTTGTTGCTGTTTGTTTTGTTTTTAATTCTTCTTCTTTTACTCTTTGCTTTCTTCTGGTTTTCAGAAGAAAGAGAAGCCTTACAGTGTATGGAAACTGGCCAACATATCATTGGCTGTGTAGCTTGGAGGTAGGAACAGGCACACATATCGTTTGAAATTTCGGTCTGTACTCATAGGCAATGCAGTGTTGCTAAATGTTGGGTCAGTGACCCTCAGGATTTCCTTTCCCATGAACTATCAAGGAATTCTCATAAAAGCAACTTAAACCCCGAGCGTCTATAAGCCCCATTCATCCAGAGTGTTCACAAGTCAATCCTATAATTTTCCAGACACATGTCTCAAAATAACCACAAGGTGTGTTTGATATCACAGCTTTGAATCGTTTCTCATTGATTTTTAAATACTTGTCATAGGTCTTAGGCTGCAGCTCCGTGGTAAATACTTGGTGTATGCAGACTCCTGTTCCATCCCCAGCACCACAGAAAGAAAGACCACCCCCTGCATGGTGGCTGACACATATATTTTCCAACAGGTATATCGGTAGTAATTTATTAAATAAATCTTTATTATAATTGTTCTTTGAGACAGGACCAATAGTTCATACTTTTCTGGAGCTCACTATGTAACCAATGATGACTTTGAACTTCAGGTGCTTCTGCCTCCATCTCTTGAGTGCAGGGATTACAAGTATATGCTACCACACCTGGCTTATGGGGATTAGGGGAATCAAGCTCAGGGCTTCACGTATGCTAGAGAAGCATTCTACAAACTGACTGACACCTCTTGATGAGATAATTTTTGTGTATGATGAATAGACTTACCGTCAGGGTGGACTGAGTTGTGCTGTGATAACAAGTATCTCCGTTTTCCTTAAGGAAAAGGCCCATCAGAGTCAGCTGGGGAATGTGTTCCCATCCCCAGGATGGGAGAGAAACATGCACAGCCAAACCACCCTTGAGTTCTGAAGGTTTCCATGCAGCACTGATCTTTCTATGCCCACATTTTCTCAAACAGAACACGTCACATGCCCAAGACAGAGAGTAGGATGTCCTATATGCCCTTGGGAAAACCCAGCAACAGTTAATGGATGCCTGTCCCCAGTGAACCTATGAGGCTGGTGTGCCCATGAGACCTCATTCTTACTTCTCCCATGGGTCTGCTAGCCTGACATTATTCATCCCCAGATAACGGTATTCCACACCACATACCATTGGTAGGGAGCAAGGAAAACATGGTGCCCATTACTTGCTCTAGACCTTGAAGTAACACAGAGAATGCCCTAGCTGTTTCCCTATGCAACAGGAAGCCTACTTACTAATTCTTCTCACCACACAGTCAGCAGCCCTCAGCGAACTCCAAAGAACGATAATAATAATTCAGCAGGAAATAGTCAAATGCAGAGAAGAACAGAATTTGGGCCATGGAGTACTCAGGTTGGGGGAGGGGGCTGGATCTGATTTTTAATACTGCGGCAGAATGTGCTAGAAGGGCACAGACACTGTTTTGAGGATATTCCAAAGCTTCAAAATGAAAGCGATACTCAACCCTGACCACATAGATGAAAACATTGGCGTCGCTCAGGCAGGATCAGGCTGGTATCTTAGCCACGGTGTGATCAACCTTGGCCAAGTCCTCAGAAAAGAACTAGAAAACTAAGATCAAGTTTAGGGACATGTGCTTAATCCTTATAACCTTCACAGGTGCCCACCTATCTCAAACCTGATCTTGTAGAGAGCTCTCTTTGGGTGGCATGGCTCACTTCTGTGATTAGTGCTGATAGGATTATTGGACCCAAGTGAGTTGCTGGATCCTGGATGAATCGGGTCATAGCCTTGGGTGAATCAAGAGTGTCTGTGTGTGTGAGAGCATAAAGCAATTATATACAGTTACCTGTGGCTTATATATGGCTCATTCATTCATTCATTCATTCATTCAGTTAATGTTTACTGATTTCTAATATGGGGAAGTTGGTCTCTGAAATCACGAATTCACAGCTTCTATCCATGACCTGGATCTGAATCTCTTTCATAGTCTGTTTTTGGTTGTTCACAGTATTGGTGGGATCAGATGCATGGTTCTTACAGATTGAACTCTATTGTTTGTAATTCGTTTTCCATTTTGATAAAATTTACGGACTGGTAAGATGGCTCAGCTGGTAAAAGTGCTTGCTTCTAAGATCACCTTTACCAACCGACACACACATACAGTAGAAGGAGAGAAGCAACTGCCAATGGTCATCCTCTGGCCTCCACACATAAGCTGTGGCATGTGTGGACATTCAGTCTCGCAGACATATACAAGTGATACAAAAGAATTGGTGGATGCAACAAAAAAAAAACACTATTTAACACCTATCAATAATGAGATTTCTCTGGGTACCAAAGACATCCTGCTAGAATAGTCATCTGGTAATTTCAGTGCAAGTCTGGAGCAGGGAAAAGCTAGACTCTCTCAGGGCATCTGCCCGCCTCCTCCCGTAACTCTGTCTGTGCTGAGCTCCTTTCTACCCGGAAGTTCTCTGTTCCACGTGGACGAAGGCACTCCTGGGTTGGTACAGATCTCCGTTCCCCATCTATCATGAAGCACAGCACAATCAAACACACCTCTTGGCAGATGCCTTCGGTGTGTGAGAAGCACAGAGAGACAAACACTAAATGGCATCTGTGTGAAGAAACTAGAGTAAGTCCCCGCTGCCTTTGTCATCAGCCTCTATCTCAGATTTTCTGGGGGAGTTTCAACTTCAAATAGCTCATCTCACTGTCCTCAGAGGAACTTGAATCTGCCAGACCGCATGCCCCAATTTCTGGCACAGGAAATGCTCGTATTATATACACTGTGTACCCAGTGGTACTCTGCAGAGGATCCCAGACCAGCTGGTCACTTTCTTGGTGAGAGACTTTCTGTCTTCTGAAATTTCATGTGCAAAAATTAAATAGGTTGAAGGAAGGTAAACCTGGGAAGGAAATGAAGCATTCGACTAAGGCAGCCTTCACATTTTAATGATTTATTTATTTCTATTTTATGTATATGTGTGTGTTTTATCTACATATCTGTCTGTATGCATGTAGAAGCCAGGAAAGGGGAAAATGATTCCAGAGCTGGTAGCAACCATATGGGTGCTGGAAACAGAACCGATCCCAGGTTTTCTACAAGAGCAGCAAGAGTCATACCACCATCCCACCCTGTTCACTTAATAATTTCCAAATTCCTAGAAAGAAGTACTCTACGGGGATTTTAATAAAGATGTATGATTAGCATTTTTTATTTCAGGCTGATTCACCACTTGAGACACTTAGCAGTAAAATCACCAGGGAATACTGTGTGGTGTGTCGTGACTTGGCAGCAAAAAATGCTAGTCCAAGGGATGGTGGGCGATTAGATAAAGTCAAAACCAAAGGTAAGCAGGCCATATCCGCCTTTCTTTACTTCCAATATGACCATTCTCAACTCTTACTTACTCTTTAAGAAAGATGTGTGTGTGTGTGTGTGTGTGTGTGTGTGTGTGTGTGTGTGAGAGAGAGAGAGAGAGAGAGAGAGAGAGAGAGAGAGAGAGAGAGAGAGAGAGAGAGAGAGAGAGAGAGAGAGAGAGAGAATATAGGGGGACCAGAAGAGGGTATTGGATTAAACTCAAATTGAAATTTTGGTAACCAGACTTGGGTCCTCTGGAAGAACATCAAGCTCTCCCAAGTGCTGAGCCATCTCTCCATCCAGCATTCTTGTTTTCATTGTTTCAAGACATTCTAAGGTTGGAGAGATGGTTCAGTGAAACACCAGTTGCTTCTGCAAAGGACCTAAGTTCAGTTCCCATCTTCCACATGGAGTCTGGCAAACTCCTGTAACTCCAGTTCTAGGGAATCGATAGCCTTTTCTGGCCTCTGTGGGCTTTTGTATGCATATGGTACACATAAACTCAAGCAGACACACACATACACACACAAATGATGCATATATAAATATTTTAAAAGAACACATTTTGGGGGTACATGAGGAAATTTGAATTTGAATATTAGATGGTACTTAATATGTGCATTTTCTTATGTTTAATTATGAGTTTGAGATTGTATAAAGACATAGCCTTGTTCTGAAGAAACACTTCTAAAAACCACAAATGTCTTCAAATTTAAGTAGTTCATAAAATATACAGAGACATACAATAGTAATGATAGGCAAAGGCATAGATGGGTGGAGGAATAGATAGTATTAAACTAGACATACTTGACTAGATGGATGTAGAGTGTTATAGTAGACATAGTAGAAGTATTAACTGATAGAATTAATAGAAAATATTATTATACATATATATACATACATATATATGGATAGTTAGGCGAGTGAATAATGGATGGTACAGATACTAGATACATGAATAGAAAGATAAATGGATGATAGATAAATGTATCATAGAAATGATATAGATGGATAGATAGATAGATAGATAGATAGATAGATAGATAGATAGATAGATAGATAGATAGAGGGGGGGAGAGAGAGGGCAAGCAATCATAACAAAATAAGAAGTGTTGAATCTAGGTGGTAGCTGCCCATCACTTTTACAACTTTTCTGAATACTTGAGCAGCATTTCCTCAATTTTAACTTGGGGGAAGTAAAGCAGAATCTACGCTTCCAGCAGCTCTGTTCTGAGCCCTAGTGTCAAATGAGCTGCAGCCCTCTGAGAGTCTGTGCTCTGACATTACCTTAGGGGTCCTGCAGATGAGGGTGTGCATTTGGGCTTGAGGGTCGCCATGCCATTCCCTTCTGGAATAGGGACAGTTCCGGCTCCCTGCCTGTTTTTTTGGGGGGGGGGGAGGGGTGTGCTCCGAATTCTGCCCTTTGGTACAGACATCTAACTTTCTGTGCTGCTATAACCATTCCTGCCGGTCTCTGGACCGTCTGCATCCTATGACTGCAGGGTCTTCCTTACCCCCAGACAGACCCTGTATCTCTCAGCTGCTTACATCACAAGCTAGGAAGACTCAGAATCACCTGGACCTTTCCACCTCCACTCTGAATTGCGCTTCCTTGCTTCCTCCTGAGGCCCAGGAACCAGCTGTGACATTCATCTGCTGATAATATGCTATAAATCTGTCTTACCCAAGCCCCAGGGCAGTGCTGGATGGCAGGTAAGAGGCAGGCATTGAAGGCTCTTAGAATTGGAAGTTAAGGCCTTGTGTCTGCAACCTGGATAGCTATCATGAATCTTTCTATCAGAAAGCTTTCTCTGAGATTAGGCTGTGTGCCACCAAGCATATGCCTCCCTGCAATGGCTGGGTCAGAATCCAGCCAAGCATCCTTTGGAAGTCTCTGATGTCTCCCGTTCAGAATCGAACTGCTGTCTCTCTCTGGGATCATGGTCACAGGTGAGCAGAGCCCAAGCTGAGCCAGTCACTGGAGCAACCAGTAGCTAACAGAGGCATCTGAAGGGAAATGTTGGGCAAATCAGCCTAGCTCTTTCCTGAGGTTCAAGTCTCCTTCCCATCAGCTAAAGTTTCATCCTCGCCCTTGGCTTTTGTTCATCCAGGAAATCCTGTATGAAAGCTCAACTCGGCTGCGTTGTTGTAGTTTGAATCCATTTTTCTATTTCCTTTTGGAAAGATTTTATTTTATCTATACGTTTGTTTCTGTTGATTCTGACATGGTCTCATGGAGGCCAGGCTGGCTTCCAGCTTGCTACGTAGCAAGGATAAACTTCAATTCCTGATCCTCCTGCCTCTGCCGTTCCAGTGACAAAATTATAGGTATATACCACTGTAGCTAGCCTGAAAGAAGATATCCCTTTAGGTTCTCTGTTAGGGTAACATTCTTTTTGGGTTGCCTACGGTTTGCCTGGTGCTACCACCACTTAGAGCATCATACCTGGTGGTACACTCTTTGGATCCAAGAAGGTAGAGTGTTATCTGTCTTTCCTTCCTTCCCTCCATCCTTCTGTTCTTCTTTGTAGATTGTGGCCCCTACCTCAATAATAATCATTTTAAGATGTTTTCTGGCTCCCTGATTCCCATCTTACCTGGGAGGTGCCTGTAGCATCTACAGCAAAGGTGAACACTTACCTGATGGAAGCCATCAGGCTGCCAGTGGTACCTCTATCCTAGCTTAGCCAGAAGTCTCATGGCTTTGGGCACCATTCCATAACCTTCATTTTTAGAGGGGACCTAAGGTGGACACACCTGCCTAGAGTCCCACAGATTATGACTAAGAATTGAGTCCCAAACCCAGATTAAAGGGGACAGATCAAAGACCCTTCTTACCCAACGAGCTCCAGATACAGGACCACAGGCCATGAGCAAGACCCCAGGACCAGAAGATGTGAACTGCACATGGGTTGTTGTCCATCTCTGTGGGCAGAAAACCAACCCCTCTACCTTTCTGATTACCCTCAGAGCTCCCTTCCTGCTGCCTCTCCTCCCCACCCCTCTCTACTGTGCCTGGTGACACTTATACTGCTTTTGGCTGTAAATCACTCCTCCCAAACTCCAGCCCTTGCCCTCAGTGGGATTCATGTCTCCCTTGCTGACATCCCCTTGGGCTCTACAGCACATCCTTCGGTGGGTTGACTGTCCCCCACTTACTGTTTCTACATACATGAACTACACGAGGTCTCAAAGACTGTGATTATACATAGACTCTGTGTATGCAACTAATTCTTGCAGGCTTTAATTTCCATATCTGTAAAATGGGGATGATGAGCTTCATTTTAATGGGGCTGTGTTGATTGCTGTCACTGAGACCAAGACACCTGGCAGACACAAATGAAAAAAAGATGGATTTTAGGTGGCTCTGGCTTCCGAGCGTCCCTCATTTTCCAGGTGTGGCAGAATTCATGACTGCAGGAGCATGGAGCAGTCTCCTCTTATCATGGTGAACTGGAAGAAGCAGAGAGAACGAGACAGAAGCAGAAGGCAGAAATAACTGCCAACGGCTTGCCCTTAGCGACCCACTTCTGCCAGCAATGCCCCACTTTCTACAGATGCCACAGCCTCCCCAAATCTCACCACCAGTTTAGGAACAAACATTCACAATGTGAGTCAGAGGGCCATTTCAGATTCAAACGATGACAGCTTCCAGTGAAGGGAGAGACAAACAAGAGACGAGATAGAGCAGTGGCCACACGAAGTGTTCACTGGGAGCTGTGGAATCTTCTAGGCATGCTGCTTTGGCCGACTCATTGGTTCTGCATTGGAATTCCTAGAAACATTATTCCCAGTCTTTTGGGAGAGGAAGTGGAAGCATAGGTAGTTAACAGCAAGCTGGAGGGCTCCTGCCTGTGGATGGGTCCTTATGATGAAAATCTAGATTATTCATCAGTGATTCCTTTGTTTGCTCATTTGGTTTGGTTTGATTTGATTTTGGGATGGAGTCTCTCTTTTTCTCCCCCTGCTGGGTGCTGGGATTTCAAATATGTGCTCCCATGCCTAGCTCACAGCTGTTTCAGATAGCTACCACTGTGTCTTGGCTGTATTCTTGTGCCATCCTGACGGACGCCACTTACGGGAGCAAGGGCTTACATTTCCAAAAGGATACAGTCCATCACAGCAGGAAGATGTATCAGGCAGAACTAGCATGGTGACAGAAGCAAGAAGCTGGATGAACACACTGCATCCACACAAAGAGCAGCCTGTGGACAGGAAGTGGGCCAGTCTATAAAGCTCAAAGGCCTGTCCCCCAGTACACCTCTTAAAGCTCCACAGCTTTCCCAAACAGTGCCACCCACTGGGGACCTGTGTTCAAACACAGGAGCCATGTTCACATCTCAGGAGAAAAAGACCCAGGTATTAGAGAAAGTTGTTTGAAGGGAGCAGCATCTGGAAAGGCTGCTCAAAGGAGGAAGCAGCTGGTTTAAGACCCCAGCGATGACAAGGATGCAGGGAAAGCAGGCCTGGCAAGCCGTCCTCGTCTGCCCATGTCAGGTACCTTGTGGAAAGCTTTAAATTGCAGTGCATCAACCTCACCCCGTGGCAATGAACCCCATGCTCTGTGTATGAGCCCAGGACCCTGCATTTGTATAAATCTCCAGAGAGAGCTTGACCTGTAGGCAAGCTAGAGATGGGCTGTCGGAGGGCAAGAAACGGCAGGATGCAGGGACTCCCCAGTTTTTGCTGGGAGCCGCATTCCCTGTCTGACTTCCCCTGGTGGCCTGGACTTCCTGTTTTTAGTATCCCTGTGCTGAGGTGCAAAAAGAAGACCAGGATGGAAGGAAATGCTGCTGAGGGAAGAAGGTAAGGGCAGCTTTGCCTCCTGAGGTAAGGTAAAAGCCAGGAGGGGCTGAGTCCATGTCACCTTCAGGCTCCCAGCTGACAACTGACATTCTGAGCCTGGATCTCCTCAGAGGCCCCTAAGCTGACCCTTGCAGATATCAGAGGAAAGGCCAAGCTGTCCTCTAAGATTAATGACACTGGAGAAAGAATGAAAGGAGGAGGAGGGCTGGGCCAGAGCTCCAGGGATATAGGCTGCTCCTAGCCCCTCCCATTCTGCACTGACTGTGACTGGGCCCCAAGGAACATCAACATCACTATGCAGGTCCCTGCCCCTTGCACTCCTCTCTCAAGCCTTGCTTGCATGCTGCCCGCTCTTACGTTAGGAAACATTTGAACAACTTGTGTGCCACTGAATGTCCACCAGGCTACCTCCCTCGGTAGAGCCTTACTGGGTCTTAACTGCCATTTGCGGGTGCTCCCTAGGTCTCCCGTGTCTCCCCCGAGCATCTTTCCCACCGACTGGCCTCCTTTCCTGCTGTGTGTATTGCTGCTGATGCCTGGCTCCTTTCCATCTCCCTCCCATCACTGTGCTCTGTTGGGTCACCCAACCTGTCTTTCTGTATCTCCTTCAGTGTGGGCACCCGGGACTTGGATTTCTCTGTCTCCATCCTGCCCCGTTGCCTTGCCTGTCTGTCTGTCTGACTCTGTATCTGTCCTGATCTCTCAGCTCCCTGCATCTATCTCATCTTGCCATTCTTTGACACCATTTCTGTGTCTTCCCAGGGGTCTCTCTACTTTCTGACACCATGCTTCAACAACCCCTTCTTTCTCTGCATCTTTTCTGAAATTGCATTGCTCTCTGGTCCTCCTTCTCCTTTCCCATTTTTTCTTCTTCCTGCCATGGTTATCATCAATAATAGATGTGTCTGTGAAATGGCGAGGGGGCAGCCTATGGCCCTGCCCATCTGCCTCTTGCCTGGGGTGGAAGGGGTGCCAGAGTGATGGAGCGAGCCATTTACCTGCTCCGCTGCCCAATCCCTGTGCAACCTCCATTCCTCTGACTCTTAATCCTGATGTTTTTCTCTCCACAGGGCCAGAGGAGTCTCTGCATCCCACAACTTCAGTTTGCCCCAGAGTAATTGCAAGGCTGTGTCCACAGTTAAGAAACTGCAAACCAATTCTGAAGCTGTGAGGTGTGCTCATGACTTGATAGGCGCAGCTAAGATTTAATAACCTGCCTGTTCTGCATTCACGGCACACTTCCCAGACATCCTAGAGTGTAGATGTCAACATCCCGTTTCTTTCCCAGAGGAGAATCAGAGAAAAAATCCAAGGAGAATAAGACACCTGCCCAAACACACCAGCAGCCAGTTGTGAAGGCTGAATCAAGCCCACTTAGAGCCGTGTTATTCAGTGTAGCTATTTCAGTTACTTTAACCGCAGTAAAATTTAGAATAGTTTCTGTGTTGCAGTAGCTATATTTCAAGCACTCAATAGCCACCTGGGGATAGTAGACACCATATAGGATAGTGCGGGAATCCGTTGTCATCAGAAGTGTAGGGATAGTACTGTGTTAGATCAACATAGCCAGGAGATTCTCCAATTGCCTTTTTAAGAGGAAATGGAAGCATATTGAAATAGCTCTGTCTCATTCTTTGGCTTCAGTCTTGTTACATGTGTGGTTGCTTCTAAGCCCCCAAACAGCTACAGAGGTGTTTCAAAATACCTATAGACAGCCTCCCCTGTAGCAAACACCTGCATTTACAGTCCAGCTTGGGTCTGAATTACCACCAAGGAATGCTGTATTTTCATTACCGGAGAAGGAGAGTGAATGTATGTATTCTTCTAAACGGCAGGGGGAAAAAGCACAGACTTATGCCAGAAATCGAATTTCCTTATTTCATCTGGAGTCCAGGGCTTTGAACCCTTCCACAACATGAACAGCTTATCTTGTTCCACTTGATCAAAAACATTTCATAATGCTGGCTTCTTCTACAAGGTCACCTTGAAATCTCTTCCCTGCTCGAAGCCTCCTGAATCTTCCTTAGCCTAATAGAAACAGCCTTGAAAACTGAGTGGACTAGACTTGCTCAACCCTGTGCCCTCTCCAAGAAAATGGCATATCACCTCTCTGTGACAAGTTACCTAAGAGAGAGGAATAAGTTAGATGTGCTACACTCTGGGCAACATCAATATCCCAGTACCGGTCCTACCTATTCATGTTGAAAGAATATGCTCCATGCAAATTTCTCTGCAGGCAGCTGATTCTCCAGGGCTTTTCCTCAGCTGCTTGGGATGAGTTCTGTCCCATATTTTTATGCCCTCCCAAGCCCTTTTACACAGAGTTATTCACCCCTACTGTATCCCTCCACCCCACCCCCACGGAGTTTCTGAAAGTCCCCCTAGTTCTGATGGCTACCCTTCTAAGTATCTCAGTTATTCCAATAACTTACAGCCAAGGGTACCATAGAGAGCATCCAGCCATGAATGGCTTTGACCTTGATCGTCTGCTCCATCTGGCCTCTCTTGTCACAGAATCTTCCACCCAGATGACCCCACCACTTCTCCAGCATTGCCTAGACACATCTACAGAGCAACGTAGAGAAAAAGAGATAATTTAAGTACAGAAGTCATCAAGTCTCAGCCACACGTGTACCCCACAGTTTAGAGATAAAGGGGACTGAACCTGAGAATTCTGAAGCCACTTGCTCAAGCCAGCGCAGGTGTCCAGCACACGATATACAATGCAGACCCAGGTCTATGTGACTCAAGCACAGTCTTTCCCTAGATCATGGATATTCTCCCTCAACATGGTGTTGTGATATGTGATAATCTTGGAATGGAAGTGTGAACACACATGGAATTGCCTCAGGTTGTCGTCTGTCCTTCTTGGCTGGGTCCTTCCCACTTAGTCCGTCTTGCTGCATCCAATTCCCTCTGGTGGTTGCAGCCCATGCCCACTTTTCCTCCCTCCCCAGATTTCCCATCTTTCCGTCAGATGTCTCACCCAGATCCTAAAACTTTTTTTCTTTCCCACCCTTCACTCCTCTTGTTCAGCAGCCTTGGGTACACATTCCTGCGGCCCTACCTCAGCATCTTGCTCTGGGCATGAGAGCAGCATCTCTCTTCTACTAAGAGTACAGCTCAGGAAGGAACTCTTGTCCCGCCTGGTCCAGGGCTGTGGTGACTAACCCCATTTCTTTGGCTCCTGCCAGTTGAAAAGTGACAATCCAGGCCTGGGCATAGGAACTCAGCTTCCAAAAGGGTGCTTCTACCATACAGACCTCATGGAGCTTTAAAATTGTTTTTAATGGTAACCCCTAAATCCCTTTCCAGGCTAGAGGGACTCATGACTTTTTATTTAAGATCTGTTATCCCCGCTTCTCTCTTTCGGTTCACTGGCTTCAGACTTATTATCTCACATTTGTCTGCATTACGCTGCCTTTCCCACTGGCTGCCTGAGTCACCTGCAATAACCCAGGCCAGTTCTACCCCAGGCCCTTGATGGGATGGTTGTGAGTATACCATGTTCCTAATAGCCTATCAGAGCCATTCCCATGGTGAGGGAGGAATTACCCCAAAACCCCAAAGCAGGTTGAGGAGAATGGAGGGAGGGATCGCTGCTGCAGGGACTCTATTTCTCTACTCAGGTCTAATATAAAATCCAGTTAACCATCCTTTGAAACAATGGTGATGGGTAACCATTTGAAAAGGATTGGTCCTACAAGTCCCCACCACCGGTGGCCCATGCATACCAAAATCTGTGGGTGCTCAAGTCTCTCAGGCAAAAATAGCCTAAGGTTTGTGTGCAACCTGTACAGCGTCCACGTCTTCCTGTGTACTTGAGATCACTGGTAAGTCACTCAGAATGCCTGCTACGACGTCAGAGTTCTGGATGTAGCTGCTGTGCTTTGTTGTTGAGGGATGAACAGCAAGGAAGCGTCCTCGTCCTCACATGTTCAGTGCAGACATAGTTTTTGTGAATATTTCCAATCCGCCGAAGGTTATATTCACAGAGGGCACAAAATGCTTGCTGTCAGCGTTGCTGTTAAAACAGCAGAGAGACTACAGCAGAGGAAGACCTGCCCTGAAATGTAAGATGCATGCTAATTGCAAGAGAAAAGACACTGTGAAGACTGCTAGGATATTAGGAGGGGGAGGGTGCCTAGAACAGCATCTGATAGTGGGGCTCTGATAAATATTGCTCAAATATAGGTATTTCTAAAGGCGTGATTAAATAAAGGTCAGCATCTTCTACACAGAAACCCACTCTCTGCCCAGCCAGCCATCATTTTATACAGTTCTAAGCTCTTTTATTATTTTACGGAAATGTAGTTGCATAGCACACAATGATGTGTGAATTGCTTTTTATTCTCTCTTACCTGCTTATTCCCATGCTGCCGGCAACACTGGGAAGAACGCTTCGTTACCTTGTTCTCCAGCGTTGGTGACGTCGGACCAATGGCAAACTGGTGTTTCAAGCACAAAATATTATCGACTGCTTAGTTCAAAGGAAAATATAGACTTTCAGTTTTGAAAAGATCTGGCAATAATAACAATAGTGGTGATGATTGTGTATTTGAATAAAGTTATTGGTTTTACATACGTGTCGGTGTACACACACACACACACACACACACACACACACACACACACACTTACTCGGATATAAATAAGAACTCTCATAGGTCCTCAGGTAGATGCACACACAGACACTCATCCAGACTGGTAAAGACATATACCTTAATGTATGTTTAGACACTTCCATGGACACTCACATGACTGGACATACATACAGACTTGCACTTACACACACACCTACCTATGACCTCATTTCTGAACATAATACATGTACACTCACTCGTCCAAATAAGCATGCCCATATTCATTGTCCTAGGAGCATCACAGACACTTTCATACATCCCCTCCGACACAGATGCACACAGATGCACACAGATGTACACACATGCACACAGATGCACACACATGCACGCAGCCTTCTCTCCCCCTTGCGCTTAGTGTCACTGTCCTATTTATTTCAGTTCTCTAAACGTGTCACACTCTTGCTCCAAAACACATCCTTCCATCTGCCTGGGCGGTTTTCCTTTTACCTAGGCTTCAGGATGATTTCTTCTCAATGTCTTTCCTGAGTCTCTGGACCATGTGGGAGCCTCTCGCCAGTGCTCTCTGATCCATTTTGCATCCCTTCCACGACAGCATCTGTGACTTATTGCAATTGTTCAACAAGAGACATGTTCCCTGCAGTGTCCCCAAAACCCAGGAAGTACCTAGCATACAGCAGGGGCACAAAAATACTCATTCAGGAATCAATCAACTGAGATTCTGGGTGACTACAAGTATGACCAATAAGCCACGGCAGCAGGGTTTGAATCCCTGGATCTGATTCAATGTCCATATTCTTCATATACTCCCTTGCTGAACCTTGTCTTTCCAATTGTTTCTCTGTCTGATTATAAATACATGTGTATGTACACATATACATCAGTCATGGGAAAGATACTATGTGACCATCCAGTTTGGAATTCTTTTATTTATCAGTTTGTGAGTTCAAATCCCCCATGAACAAAAGGGACATTTTGCCCTAAACTGTGCCAGGCTCACAGAATCTAAAGGGTCAGGCATTCAAAAGCATTTGCGAAATGAACAGAGGAGGCTATTCAGTGAGCATTTGCCAAACATCTGCACCACACCAGGAGCCTGGAAGAAGTGCTACTGGGACTGCAGAATAGATTAACTCAGCCCTTGACCTCTAGTCCCTTGATGTTTTGTTGGAGAAAACAAGTAAACAAATCTTTGCCCTAACAGATGTGCATACTGTCTAGGCTTTTCCTGACTCACCGTCTTGTGTACACACAGAGCAAACAAATGCACACGCATTTGCATGTGTGTGATGGGAACACACCAAGAGGCAAGCCTCCAGGTGCCCTGCACTCAGACACCTGTGCATCAGGCCCCCATCTGAGATCAAGGTAAACAGGTTGTTGCAGTTAATGGACAGCTGCACAATGCAGAATAAATGTGAAGGGAATGACTACCACCTTACTAACAACAAAGGAACCCTCTGAGTTCAAAATAGTGTATTAATTTGTGTTTCTTCATGAGGAATTTTCAGAGGCTTCCCCAGGAGTCTCCCTAGCAACCACCAAAGGAGGAAGGACATACCCTTTAGGAGTCCGATGCTCAAGCTCCATGTTCCCCTTTGCACACTGACAGTGATTATTGGAATATGTGAAACACTGAGAGCAGTTGCAAATGGTCAGGTCTCGGGTGGGCTGTGGGGAATGTTTCCTTCTGATGCCCAGGACCTCTGCCCTAGGTGGCTGCTGCCCAGTAGTGAGCCTGCTGCCAGCTGGTGTGTGAGCTGGAAGTGGACAAAGGGGCTGAAGCGAGGTGGGAATTGGCCTCTTCGTTGCCCTCAAGCTGCAGGCTGAACTTTCTGAAATTGCCAAAAGGTCTCACTGTGGGTCCAGCTGCTTCCAAGTTGACCTTTTCAGTACCGAGAAAAGTGTTTAGTGCCTCCCATTTGGGTCCATAATGGATTAGTTCTCTAAGCCGGTCATCCATTTCTACTTTGTTCCTGACCTTGGGGAAACTGCTCCTGTGTCCCAATCTTATACATGAGATGACACATTCATCCAGAAAGTACTTCTCAGCCAGGGTGGGATGTTGCATGAGTTACTTTTCTTGTTGATGTGACCAAATACTCAACCAAAGGGCAACTTAAGGGAGCAAGGAAGACATGAGTCAAGGCAATCTCATGGTCCAGAGAAATGCAGTCAATGGTGGAGGAGGTGGCAGTGGGAACATCTTGGACAGTAAGTAGTGTGGATCGGAAATCAAGAAAGGAGAATGGGTGTTCGTCTGGCCTTCTACCTTTTAATTCAGTACATGTATACAGCTCAGAAAATGGTGTCACCCAGGTTCGGGGTATGTCTTCCCATTTTAGGAATCTTCTCTGGACATACTCTCGCAAGCATGCCCATAAACGTATATCTTAGGTGATTTCAAATCTAGTTGAGCTAACAATGAAGACTCACCACCACAGAAGTCTCCAAGATGTTTCATGGGTGGGGAGAAATTGCCGCAGATTCTGCTCGTGCGAGATACTTTATGGCAAGGAGAGTTTGAAGGGATTATAAATGGGCTCGAAGCTATGCCCATCAAATATTTGTACATCTCTAGTTGAATTCTTTCTCACTAAGCCTCATTTCTCCATTGGCAAATGAAGAGCATAAAAGATCATGCTTTATGCATCCTTTGGAAGGATGTGGGAAAAATCACATGTGAGTGTGATTTAGATTTTGGCCTTACATGCACACTTGAGCACACGTGGCCCCTCTTCAAGATGTCCCCACTGCCACCCAGGTATGCGTGAGCGACGAGTATCTGTTTGCCAGAGGCCAGCATTTCTTCCTCAGTAGACTGGAGTCTGTTTGTTCTGCTCTGCCTTCTAGCCTCCGGTATGTACCCATGGTAGACACTGATAAAGGTGAAGCCTGCCCTGTGGGGCTCTGAGTTCATTAGATTAGACAGATGAGCAAGCACAGTGATGTGGCAATGGAGGGGAAGGTACATTCTGTAAAGAAGGGCAGGGAATCGTCCCAAAGGAGACAACATTAACGTGGAGCAAAGGTACGGCAATTAGCTGTACTAGGAGAGTGTATTTCCCTCAGTGCAATATCTCTGAGTGCAGGCAGGAACTTTGCTCCAGGGGACCTTTGAAATATCTAGGGACATGTTGTCTTCTCATAAGTGGGGGCAGGTGCTGTTGGCATCTAAATAAACCCAGGATGGCACTGACGTCCTACCACATTAGTCCTTTCTCCAACAAATGCTCACTTCCAAATACTAAGGTTGAAAAACCCCGCTGATGCTAAAAACACACCAGTTGAGATATGGAAATAAGGATGGTGAATTACCCTCCAAAATACAAAATTTATAAATGTACTTACCATATGACCCACCCAACTCTACCTCTCAAGAAAATTTGCCCAGAAAAATGCCAAGACATCGCAGGCAGTTCCATACTGCAGAATAAATATGAAGTGAATGACTGCCACATCACTAACAACAAAGGGACTTTCAGCCAGGGGTGCCACCATACTAACAAAGGAGCCCTTATCTGACAGTGACTTTCATTCACTTAACAATGAGGATCTTCCCACAACACATTGAAAAGCATGATTCATTTTCATATATGCAAAACTAAGGGCCAGAGAAGACTCAAATACCAGAAATTGGGCTAACAATTCACGAACCCATATAATTCCACATAATAGGACAACCATCCTGCAGGTAATATTGCAATTTGACTACACAGAAATTATTTTATCACATCAGTACAAGCCCCTTGTTTCTGTTTACTAGAGACCGGAGACATTGCCAATCATCCTACAATGCACAAGGCAGCCTCAATTACCCTAGAAACTTCTTGCCCCATATGCCAGTTGTGGTAGAGTGTAGGATTCTGGACTCTTCTTCAGAATCCCTTACTGAGCATTCTGCTCAGAGCCAATTACCTCCTCAGCATGAGATAGGATTGACAATTCCTAAACTATGTTGAGTAAATGTTTATTTAAAAGTTTCCTACAGACAAGGAATGCCTTGGCTCATAGCTTAAAGCATAAAGCATAAAGGAACAGCTTGAAAGTCAAAAAATTCATTTTTGATTCACTTTGACAATAGGATGACTTTGTGACAGAATTCTGGAAAAAGCCAGGGCTGCAAGCATTGCAAACCCACCTGTTTATGCCAGGTGATGGGATTTTTTTTTTAATATTAGATGGAAATTTGGGAAGGCTAGCAGTGCATCCTAGTGAAATATTCATGACCCCATCTAATTTCTAATTCAATTAAAAGGTGCTAATGTAGTTAACTGTGACAACAATTATTTTTGTTAATGAATATATTTAAATGCTTATCAGCAAAGGTGATAAGGAGTGCCCACAAGACCCAGGAGCAAACTTGAATTTCAATTGGTTTCCAGAGTATAAAGGTTGTTTTGACAAGGCTGTGGACGAAATTCTGAATTTACAAAATGGATAATTTCAGGATTAGCTGCTTGGTGACAACACTAGTCTTCCATTTTTCCTGAGGATTCAAGATGGGACTCTTTTTTTAAAAAAAAAAAAAGTTCTTCAATTGCATTTGAAAACAGGGTTTGATTTATAAAGATTCAAATTATACTGACTTTGCAAAAACCCAAGGACAAGAAACAGGGAAATTTCAGTGTTTGTTGTTAAGCAGAGGGCAGTATCTCTGAGGCTGAGATGTTACAGGATTGTTCCAGAACATGAATTTATGTACTGGAAACCCTTTGTACCAGACAGAATAGGGTTTCTTCCTAAAGCTTTATTTCTTCCCTGGGTAGACAGCAGACAAGTGTTAGAGCTGGTATACCAGATGTCTAGACATTGTCTCTTGTCCTTACACTGATGTTTAAATCAAGGTTTGATAGTGCCCTATTTCAAACTCTGTTATTAAAATGTGAAATTACCTATTTTAAATTTTATAGTGTTTGCATGACTTTAAAAAAATGGCCTTCCAGCTTATGGGTGAATAATGTCTCTTTTCATGTTCTTGAATTTTTCCCTCTTCCCTTAGCAATGAATAGCTGCAATGTTGAGAGTGAGCCCATCATCATAAGCGTGTCTTGTTTTAACTCTGAACTACCTGTAAACTGAGAGGTTTAGAAAAAGTCATTTAACCTTGCTGAATCAATTTCTTCATCTTTGAAGGGAGAGTTTTAATATCTTGCATAATTTGCTAGGTTGTTGGGCAATTAGACAAGTAACAATATCTGATGGGGTTTAAAGCACATATGGTGGCAGTTCTGAAATAGTAGTAACTATTGTAGTAATTAGTTCCTAAACACTTCAATCTTAAAATATCCTAAAGAGTTAGTAACACCTTTTAATTTTAAAACATTTATTTTTAAATCTTTTTTTTTGGAATTTTTAAGCATCGCTTAAGAATTTCATACAGACATGTGTATGTTTTGATCAGGTTCACTTCCCATCCCTTCCCCTCTAATTCCTTCCCCATACCTCCCACTACCTTCCCTACCGAACCTGATGTGTTATGTTTTTTAATATCCCCTTCTATTATAATTAGATTCTTTTCTCATACAGTTTTCTTATTACAGTTTCCCCGCCCCCTACTCCTTCCAGTTCCTTCCATCTGGTTCCACTCTTTCTGCCTCTCATTAGAAAAGAACAGCCGTCTAAGAGATCACCACACAACATAACAAAATAAAACATAATAAGATAAAATAAAACCCATCCCATCTAAGTTGGACAAGCAAATCAACAGAAGGAAAGGAGCTCCATGTGAAGGCACACACACTCAGGAGTCCCATAAAAATACTAATCTGAAAGCCATAACATGTACACAGAAGACCTGGTGCAGACCTTCGATGTGCTCTGCTTTTAAACCCCCAGGTTCCATTTAGGGTTGGCTACATGTGCATGGGTGTAGCACTTTCTACCGGGACATAGATAGCTTCTCAAGGGACCACATCTCTGAAGAAAACTGACCCTTCTTCCAGAACCTGTCAGTTGTCAACATCTCCTCAGCTAGAGGTGGGACTTCATGAGCTTCCTCCATCCATGCTAGGATTTATCCATTTATCCATTAATTTATCCATTATCCATTAGGATTTATCCATCCTGTATAATTGTTATTATACAGGTCTTGTGAGTGTAATCTTGGGTGTTGTGAGTTCATGTATTCAATGACGTTGTCATGTCTTGTAAACACTGTTTAACTACAGATAGCCTTGTCTGGCTCTTGCAATTCTGCTACTCCTCTTCTGATATGATCCCTGAGCTCTAGTAGGAAAGGGGATGATATAAATATCCCATTGAAAGTTGAGTCCTTACCACCCTCTCATTCTCTGCATAGTCACTAATTGTGAGTCTCTGTATTAATCATCATTTACTGAAAACATAAGTTTGGACTTTTTCTTTATTTGTTTGCGAGTTTTCTGTTTGTTTTATTTCTTGAGGGGTTCTTGACAGGGTTTCTCTGTGTAGCCCTGGACATCACAAAACTCTCTTTGTAGATCAGGCTGGCCTTGAACTCGGAGATTCTCCTGCCTCTGCCTCCTGAGTACTGGTTTAAAGGTGTGGGCAACCACTGTCCAGCAAAAATATGCTTCCTGATGAGAGCTGAAATAAGCACTTATTTAAGGGTATAAAGATAAGAACTTAGGGGTGAGTTTATTACTATATACACTTAACAGAATTGCAGCATTAGATCCTTCCTGGGGCTATGACCTAGCTAGTTAAGGGCTTTTTCGATCCAGATACAGTACCAGGCATGAGCTCCATAATGTGGAGTTATCTTGATTATTGCCAATGCTCTTCATTACCCTCCAGAACTTTCTAGTAAGACTGTATTGTTGAAGACCCCACATACACCTGCATCATAGGACATGGAGAAATCAAGTTGGTGCTTATCTAGAAGCTTCATCTCTAGGTTAGCTTTCACATACTGGAATGTCCTATGCATACAACTAGGGGGAGACAGATCTACCCAGCTGTGAACTTGTGAGCTACAATAAGCTCTGTATGACAAAATAAATCCACTGGTATAATAGAGCCACAAATGTTATGGGAGTAACTATCTGCTTTCTGTTTATTTATGCTGAATTTTTTATTAAAATGTTTGAGTTTGTGTGATTATGTGTTTGTGGTATAGGCACCTCTTTGTGTGTGTGTGTGTGTGTGTGTGTGTGTATGTGTGTGTGTGTGTGTGTGTGTGTGTGTGTGTGTGTGTGAGAGAGAGAGAGAGAGAGAGAGAGAGAGAGAGAGAGAGAGAGAGAGAGCACATGTATTTGTGGTATAATGAGCCTGTGTGTGAGTGTGTATTTGTGGTATATGCACCTGTGTACACATGTGCATGTGTTTGCTCCTCTGTGTGTGTGTGTGTATGTGTGTGTGTGTTTATAGGTGACATATTGGTGCACACATCTAGAAACCAAAGAATCAAATCTGGAATACTGGTCTAACACCCTCTGCCTTATTCTCTTGAAACTGGGCCTCACACTGACCCTGGAGCTAGACTAATGACCAGAAAGCCTCAGAGATCCTCTTGTCTCTGCCCCCATAGGTCTAGGATTACAGGCCCCCCAGACAACCAGGCCCAGCATTTTATGGAGAGGACCAGAGATCCAAACGCGGGTCTTCAAGTGCTTTTATCCACGGAGCCATGGCACGGCCCTTTTAGCATTGCTTCTGCTTTGCTGATGAGGGGACTGAAATTCGGGGAAGCTGGGTATTTGCCCAGCACCATGCACTTTGTCAGAGGCAGACTTAGTAGTTGGACCAATCATTTCACCCTAAACAACATGCTGTGCTTAGTGCCATATTTCTGTCACTTACAGTTCTTAATGTACCTCCCTTTAAGACAGAAACCTCTGCTCACCCCTCACAATGCATGTTACCTCAAGACACGAGTGGGTTCTCAACAGACATCATTTGTTAGTGACTTGTTACCTCTGTTGCTTCAAGGAAAATTCACTCATTGCCTATATTTTCTCTTCACATGTTACATAAAACAGTACAAAAAATTGTGATATTCAACAATAAGTGTATCCTTGGGGCTGTTTGGAGAGAGATTGGTGGTATAAGCTTCTACAGGTCTAGAACTCACTCTAATCAGACAGATATTTTGACTACCTGAAATAACTGACTAGAAAATTCTAAGTCTCTGAGAAGACTGAGATGGAAAAAGGGCGGATTCACATATTTGGCTGGTGGCCTCAGTTCTGTAAAGCAAATCAGCTGACAGGATGCTGCTGGTGTCCTTCACCATGCCAAAGGAAGGCTCCAGTCACTGATTTCAAGAATTTTGCTGAAGGAGCTGAGAGTTAGAGAGAGCTCACTTTTTAGAAGACATTAAAATCCCAGCCCATGAACTCCAAAAAATATCATGCTAAATGAATGAAGCCAGTTGCAAAAAAAAAAAAAAATCACATTTTATGATGAAATCCACATAGACAGAAAGTAGTTTGTTGTCTCTAGAGGGGAGGGGACTGGGAGAATGACAGCTGGTATGCAGGCTTCTTTTCAAGGTCATGAAATACTCTAAAATTAACTGTGCTGATAGTTGCACATGTCTGAAAAAAATACAAACAGCACTGAACTATACATCTTAAATGTGAAGATTGTATAGCGTGTGAACGACATTGTCAAAGAACTGTTACCGAAATAAATCCCAACAGCCCACTCAGGGAACCGATTGCCAAGAGTAGAGCCGGCTCCTGTCCTCTGTGTCCACTCCCTCAGTGTTCCCCAGGGCTTTGAGTGGTCTTGCCTTCACTTACCTTGCCATTCCTAGGCAAACTGATGGCATCCACATGGTCCCTGAGTGCACAATGATAGATCTGGGAAGTCAAAGAGCCTCTTTTTTTTTTTTTTTTTTTTTTTTTTTAGAGCATGCTGACTTTCCCATCACGCTAATTTGTGTTTGTATATTCAGGATATATGTTTGAAGGGAATTTATACACCACCACCCAACAACCATCTGCTGCCATGCTTTTTAGCCCGTTTTGGAAGTGGTTGGAAGTTGGGAGAGGAAGCCATGTCAGCTTTCCGATGAGCTTCCTACTCCAAACCCTCAAAAGAGAATAGAATCTTACAGGGCCCAGGGGGTTCATTCTCTAATGGAATTCAGATATTACCACCTGTGAGATCCAAAGTAAACGACTTAACCTTTGTAAGCCTATTTTCATATCTTAGACAGGAGATAATCATAATTGGGTACCTACTGGGCTCATTGAGGAAATGAAATAAGAGAATGCCTATAAATCACTTATCTTGATACACAGCATGCACTCGTGGATCAGAGCTATTTATTATAATGGCTATGATTACATTACAATTGATTTGTGCGGATAGACTTTGGAAGATCAATCTTTTGTCTCTCCTAGGACCTCCACCCTAGAGAATGCCCTAGAAATACCTGTCTTCCTGTTGTTCCCCCTATTACTTGAAATAATTACTATTCTAGCCAAGGCCAGAGTGTAATGTAGGCTATAGCAGTGTCTTTGGTATAAATTCAATTCTGGTGTCCATAGGGTGATATCCTGGTGTCCTGCTTAGTTTTATGTCAAGCTGACACAAGCTAGAGGCATCAGAAAGGAGGAAACCTCAATTGATAAATGCCTCCATAGCTGTTAATCATTTTCTTAATTAGTGTTTGATGGAAGAGGCCCATGATGGGTGGTTCCATCCCTGGACTGGTGGTCTGGGGTTCTATAAGAAAGCAGGCAAACAAGCCAGTGAGCAGCACCTCTCCATGGCCTCTGCATCAGCTCCTGCCTCCAGGTTCCTGCCTTGTCTGAGCTCCTGTCCTGACTCCCTTCAATGGTGAAGAGAGCCATGGAAATGTAAGCTCAATAAACTTTTCCTCCCCAACTTGTTTTCTTGGTCATGGTGTTTCCTTGCAGCAACAGAAACCCCAACCTAGACACCTGGTATCTGAAACCTCACTTGGACTGTCTGTCTCTATTTAGGTTCTCCAGACCCTCTCACCACTTGGCATCCCTTTTCATCTCTGAATCTTGACAGTGATTTCTAGAACAAACCAGAGATCTCTAAGGAGAAGAAACCTGAGAGGAAAAATTGCTCATACAAATGGGTTGTAAGTGTCTCTGTGTATTAAGTGCTCACCAGCAGAAATGAAAGGTCAGACTTTTCCTGGTGTCTGGTGTTCTGATGCCCCCAGAAGGACCAAGTGCACATTCCTGCAGGGACTTAGGAAGTATCTGTGTTTTTAGTAGGGGAGGCTCTGCTCAGGTCATTGTCACTGCTTGGACGGATAACTAACTTATGCTCCATGTCTCCATCAGAGCTTTTGGTCTCCAGCGTCAGCCTCTGTCACCTGCAGAAACAAATTGCTCCTACTAGCAGAGATGTCAATAGGCATTGTGGATGTGCCTAGCAAAGTCATAACCTACAAGACCGGGCATAGGGACTAGAGTATTTTCTCCTGAACGCCACAGAAAGAAACACAGAACAAGTGTTAAAAATAACCTGCTCAGAATCCCATGCTGGTGTTTATGAGGGAGCCGTCCCCCTGCTGCAGTCATGGCTATGGGGGTGCAGAGTACATTTCAAGACCCTCTCCCCTCTCCAATCCAGGAGCACAACAGACTTCTAGAATCTCAAACAGAAGAACAAATGAGGTTTGTGAACCATTAACCTTAGGTCACTTTCCCAAAGGGTCAAAAACATTGTAAACAATTAATTACTTTGCTTCATTGGAAGCAGGTGTGATCAGTGCAGTCGGGGAGATGCAGGGTGAGGGGGAGGTTAAACAGTCTGTGTGCTTCCACCCCAGAATTTTCTGGGGGTGCAGGAAGCATAGCTCTCAGAACCACCTGTCCCCACAGTTCCCCAGCCACTCCTGAGAACTGAACCAGGGTATTTCCAGATTTCTTTCCACTATTTGAAGGTGTGGCTTTTGTATAGTTTGGAGAAAAAGAAAGAGAGAGAGAGAGAGAGAGAGAGAGAGAGAGAGAGAGAGAGAGAGACCTAGAGACACAGAGGGAGGGAGGGAGGGAGGAAGGGAGGAAGGGAGGGAGGGAGGGAGAGAGAGAGACAGAGACAGAGACAGAGACAGAGAGACAGAGAAAGTGTGGGTGAAGGGGAAGACCCCCTTGATTCCAATGGCTTCTGTTGACAATTTCTTTTAGGACCATGAGCTCTTCCTCTGTCATTTTGTACTGGAGTTGGAGAAGAGCAGGGAGAGATGAAGGAGGAGCTGCAGCTGTGGTTTGGATGTGGCAAATGTCCTCCCCTAGCATTTAAAGTATTTTATCCTGAGACACATGAGAAGAAAGTTCACCTGTGTGTTACAAGCTCGGCTGACATTGTGGGGTGGTAAGAACAGGATGTTAAGGGTGCAGCTCAGGGCTGGGGAGGCAGCCCCCTGGATAAAGTGCTTGTCTTCTGAGCATGAGTTCAGTCCTCAGAATTGATTGAAAAAGCTGGGCATGGCACTTACAATACCAGTGCTGGGGAGGCAGAGGCAGGCAGATCCCTGGGCTCACTGGCTTGCCAGCCAGTCTTACATGGGCACACTTAAGGAATTGCAGGACTTTGTTACAGTAAACAAGGTGGACAGCCTCTGAGTAACCTAACTATGACCTGCAGCATCTATTCACACTAGTTCAAAGAGATACCGCTCACACACAGACACATACACAACTCACGACTGAAGCCCAGTGAAAGGTGATCGAGTCCCTAGGGATGAGGCCCTTTAGAAAGGACTTATAGAATTACCGATGAACCCTCATTAGTGAGAAGAGAGTTCTCATGAGTATTAGCAGCCCCTCCTGCTCCCTGGTTTCCTGTCTTACTATGGGATTTTCCTTATTGCAACCCCCCGCCATGATGTGCTACAGATAGGTGGGCAGGGTGTAAGGGCCAGTACTGTGCAGTTTGAACTCTCTGCCTCCAAACCTGGGAGCTTGTTGTATGATGCCCCCCACCCCAGGGAAATGAAAACAAAACAAAACAAAACAAAAAAAGCAGCTACTCATTGCTGGTGGAGCACTGACAGAACAGAGAAAGAACTGCACCTTAGTCCGCCCTGCTGAGCCAAAGAGTTTGTTCAGCTAACAGACAGAAACAGTCATGTTAAGCTCTGAAAAGTCCCACTAGGCATGCGTGAGAACTCAGAAAAGCTGTACCCCGAGGAGTCCAGAATACCTACTGCGCTGGGTCGGCCGTGTGCGTGGTCTGATCCCGAGTCCTTGTTCTAGCTTCTAAGGGTTCATGGATTCCTAAGTAAAAGCCAGAACCCAAGCTGGGTAGTGAGTAACTCCCCCATTTTTCCCGGCTTTGCTATTACCACGCCATAAAGTCACTTCCTGATAGGAATCTTATTCAGCTGTAAAATGTATGCTTTGAATAGGCAGCGGATTTCCGGATTTCCGTGTGTGTGTGTGTGTGTGTGTGTGTGTGTGTGTGTGTGTGTGTACTTGTAAGGCCAGAGTTCAGCATTAGCATTAGGTATCTTCCTGTTTTATTCCGCTCTATTTTTCAAGGCAGAGTCTCTCACTGGGACTGTAGCTCATAGACTGACTAGCCAATGAGCGCCAGGGACCCAACCCCTTTCCAAGACTGAACAACTGTACCTTACTCACACTTAAATTGCCAGTCACTGAGCTGTAAGGGGAGGAACACAAATCAGGAGCCTGGAAGCAGGAACTGAAACAGGCACCGCAGAGGAAAGCTACTCACTGACTTACTCTTGTTTTCTCTCTGGCTCATGCTCAGCTTTCTGATACAATCCAGGACCCCAACGAGATGTGCCCTCCTACATCAATTAACAACCAAGAAAATGACACACAGACATACCCACAGGCCTATATGATGAAGGCAATTCTTCATCTGGGAGTCCATTTTACCAGGTGCGTCAAGTTAACAACCAAGATCAGAATCGCAGTGGCCAAGGACAGAGAGAGGAGCACCTGCTCCTAGAAACTTCTTCTGACCAGAGTCGGGGCAGAACAGGAATGACACCTGAAGCTGTCTCTCACAGCATGTGTGATGCCTACATGCATGTGTCTCTTCTCCATTCCAGGCAGCTGCCACATACGTGGAGGAGAACCAATTTGGTTGCCAAAAGGAATCTATCTAAACCAACAGTTCCTGGTGATGAATGTTCTCTGTCCCTCTGCCTTGCCCAATACCACAGCTTCTGGCCACGGATGCTCCCGAGCTCTTGAAATGTGGCCAGTGCAGTGGAGAAACCAAATTATCATCTCATTTCATTTGGATTAATTTAAATTGAAAAGAGGATCACCAGAAAAGGCTAGTGGCTGCTGCACGTGACTGATTAAATAGCTTCCATATTGGAGGGAGCAAGCCTGCCTGCACTCTCCTTTATAAACAGCCATGTGACAGGACATCTGAGGGAAGGTAAATGCCATGAAAGAGAGACACGAAGCCAAGCAGACTGTGATCTTAAACCCCGCTCAAACTTAATGCGAGGCACAGGAGATGGCTTGACGGAATACTAATTAGTAGTTTCACAGCTCAGAGAAGGCAGCGTGGGTACACAGACCTGGAGGGATTAAAAGGAATACTTTAATAATACAAAAGAAACCGTGAAAATTAAAATATGATTGGCAACATTAAAAACTAAATAGAAGCGTGAGTGACAGAATTAAAACTTAAATGAAAAAAATTGACTTTGTGATCTTGAATTATCTAGCCCAGGTATTCTCCCAATTCACAGAGCAATAACATAAAAATTACAACAGAGAGGCAGCCACATGAAGGGGAGATCCAAAAAATGTTAAGTTCATCAAAGGAAGAGTCTTCAGAGAACACACTAGTACTAAAGGAGAACCCAAGAAAGCACAGGAGAAAAATCTAGTCATTGCTCGGGACGCTGAACCAAACTTTCAAGGCGACTGTCAAATAAGGGTTAATTAAGTAGGATAAACATAGGAACTTAAATGTCATAAGATGCAGTCATGTGTGAAATACTGACCTGAAACTGAATTTTTATTTAATAAAGCCTGGAACAGGGAGCAGAGGGCAGAAGAAATGACATTATCCTACAAGAGCTGCCTTTTCAGACAAGAGGCCTTGGGAACTGGGACTCACGGGCTGGTGAGGTGGCTCAGTGGGTAAAGGTGCTTGACACTGAGTCTGGCATCTGAGTTCAGGGACCCGCAGAGTGAGAGAAGAAAACTGACCTCCGCATGTGCACAGTGGCAGGTGCACACACACATGCTTGCACACATGCACACACACACAAACACACACGTGTGAAAAGAAATATTTTAAATATATCACTTGTAAAACTTTTACATACAAACCAACCACCTATGCTTCCCTAGGGATGAATACTTGATCCGTTAGCTAAAATCTTAAAAACCAAACACTTAAGAGATGAAAATCAGCACCCCGTGAAAAGTTAAGATGAAAGTTATCTGGGAGACCCACACCCATTGCCCCAGCACTTGGGAGGCTGAGGCAGGAGAATCATGAGTTCAAGGTCAACATGAACTATATAGTGAGAGTTTGTCTCAAATTCAAACTAATAGGAATAAGTCTAACGTACAGTTACAGTAAACAAAAGAAACCTAATTGCCTATTAGAAACATTCACCTGGGGCTGAGGAGGTGGCTCCAGTTAAGAGCACAGACTGCTCTCGTAAAAGACCCAGGGTTCCCAGCGCCCACATAGGGCAGTTCACAATTGCTTGGAACTCCAGCTCCAAGGTTATGTGACATTTTCTTCCCACCCCTACAGGTGATTGTATTTGCATCTACACATATAGAACTTACAATTGAACTAAAATATTTTTAAAAACACTCTGAGAGTCTTCCTTCAGGGAGACTTGACTGCACACTGAGCACAGATGACAGAGTCAGGCGAGAACAAAGAGCAAAGCATAAATGGCGACGGAGATTGACAATGATCTTTCCAAGGAAGGATTTTCCTTGCTTAAAGATTATATCTCACTGTATTTTATTCCTAGTCTAGTAAAATTCTCTTGTTTTATGAAATGTTAACCTTAGGTCAGTTGCAAATTATTTTTAAAATTTCACTCCTGTAAAAAAAAATTTATAGTCTAGCCTTGGGACATTCGAGTGAGCGATATCAGATAGAAAGCTATATCAGGGATTTTAGCAATTATAATATCTATGGCTCCAGAACTGTAATTACATTTAACCCAAATTTTTATATCGCTTTTTTTTTCATTAAAAAGTCAAACTTGATAGTTGGAAGAAATTCAAATGATTAAAGCCCTGTAAAACACATAGCACACTCACACACACACACACACACACACACACACACACGTATTTGCTCTCCAAATACTGCAATGGTGAGCAGAAACAGCTTTTCCTACTGAGTACTTCAGATGCTCATGTCTCTTTCTAGGACTTCGTGCTCCACCTACTTTTCCTGGGTTTAGGAGGTACTGTCCGCTCCCTCCTTCAAAATCCCGTGTTTAAAACAACAATACAGTGAACTACCCTAGAACACCCAAACATATGCCCCATCTCATCCGGTGACTCATCTCAGAGTCAAGGACGTATAGATTAGGAAAGATAAAGAGGCTTTCCCAAAGTCATGGTTGGCTCATGATGGGTTTGGACTAGAACTTGAGTGGGGGACTCTTGTTTGTTTCAGATGCTGGAAAACTGAAACCAAGCTGCCTCGGACTCCCAGCAGTAAGAACAAAAGGATGGGTGCCAGGCATGGGTTTCATCAGAACGGAGTTTGCCTTTACTGTTAAAACACCTTCTTCGCTGTTGATGTTCTTGATTCCCGGTGGTGGCCTAACAGCATCTAGTCACCTGACATAATACGGATAGTTCAAGTCTCACTGTTCTGAAGCTGAACTTCCCTGTTCCTTACCATGAAGGAGCTGCCGGCTCAGCTGGAGTTGTATGACCCCTCCTGAGCCATTTTCAATAACCATAGCAAGGTATACTCCCTTATGGATGGTTTGAGCCTAGTGTCACTGCACAGGAAGTTGATTCGGCTCTGCCCAAAGTACTTGACCTAAGGCTTGGAGAGGGATTAACTAGAAAAATCCAGGTACTCCAAATGAGAAAAGGACAAATGTTTGCTTATTGAACAACCCCAACCTCCTTCCTTCTGATCTGGTAAAAATACTGAAATGTGATCAGTCTTCCCTGTCCGAGGTAACTACCAAAGCCTAACCTTCCTGTCCCATCGGGCAGGAGAACCTGGGTGCATTTTTAATTTAAAAAAGAACGTTTGTTTGAATGCTGCCTAAAGGGCCATGGCTGCCTGCACGGCAATAGCAAAGTCACTGTTCTCTGTTCTGTCATCATTTATGGCACATTCCCCCACCAACAAAAGCGGCCGCCGCCTGGAGTGACAGCCTTTGATAAACTGAAGCCTTGCGGGTTCCCATGTGCTGACCCTGTTGCAATCATTGATTGTGAGAAATCAATGGGGACCAGAGACAATAATCTCAGCTCTGCACGCTGGCTGAATTGGCTAACTCTAAGCACTAAATCCAGGCTGTTGTGAGAGTAGCTGCTACCTTATGGAACGGTCTTTAGGCCCATGTGGGAGAGATCAATCAGAAGGCTAATGAAAGGGTGCCCAACCTTCCTTGAACTTGGACTGTAACAGAGATTACGGCACTCAAGGTGAAAATCTCAGCTCTACACACTTCCAGAAGTAGCCAGGGCATCTAGTTTAGACAGCCGCCGTCCCCGAAGATGTCGCTAATGAGACAATAGATGGGAACTTTTGCATTTGTGTGGCATCCTAGTCTTTCTTGAATGCAGAACTACAATTGATTTCAGTAGTTTCAAAGGCTCAACACTGATGACTGTCATCTTCTAGAATAAAATAATCCTCTCTCATCACAAGTTTTAAAAGACTTATTTTTTTTCTGAACTACGACCCACATAATCTTTTTCATTTTCTATCTTGCTTATAACAAGTGGTATTTTGCTGTTTTTGTTTTTAGATAATGATTGTGTGTTGCATTAATTGGTCTTCTTGTCACTGTGGCAAACTCCTTAACAAAAGCAACGTAAGGAATGAAGGGGTTGTCTTGACTCATGGTTTGAGGGAATACAATTCATGAATACAATCATCCAAGTAGGTTGGAGGGAGGGCGAGGCTGCTCAAGTCACACTGTGCCCCAAGTCAGGAGGCGAAGGGATGCCTGCTGATACCCATCTGGCTTCCTCCTTTATTTTGCCTCTTTTATTCTGTCTGTGGCCCCAGTCAATGGCACAGTGCCACCTGCATTCAGGATGGGTCTTCCCTTGTCAGACCTCTTGGAAACAGCTTCACAGCATGCCCAGGGGTGGGTCTCCTAGGCGAAGCTAAATCCAATCAAGTTGGCAGTGAGGATGAGTCTCCACATGGTTATTGCACAACGCAATGTGGGTTTTCAGCATATGCATACATTGTGAAAAATTTAAAAGCCACCACCATGTGTTTTAGGTGAACTTGAGTGGAGTCACATCTTGGCTACCAAACACCATCCATGGTTCCATTCTTCCAGACCATAGAGATCAAAGCCAAATGGAGCTAATTAAAATTGAATACTGGGGTTTGTATATGGAACTCTGGTTGGAATGTTAATCTTTTTTCTTCAGAAGTAAGTTCGCAGATACCTGAATCCACAGATTTTACTTGTTTATGGCGGTCGAGGGAGGAATAAGAACAGGAAAGCAAGAAACAGTAGCATGGTACACATCACGGTTGGCTCTCAATGTAGTGTATGTAGAACATGTTCACAGGTTAGAAAACTGGAAATTACAAGAAGAGTATGTTTGTACAAATCTTTCACTATAGGTGACTGGAGAGATGATTCAGAAGTTAAAGGGTATCTACTGCTCTTGCAGAGGATCCGAGTTTGGTTATCCATGTCTGGATGCTCACACCCACTTAGAACTCCAGCTCCAGTGAGTATAATGCCCTCTTCTGGTCTATACGGGCACTGCATACATATACACATGTAATTAACAATGAAATAGAACTTTAAAAGATTCTTCCGTTATAAATTGAACTTCAACATCGGTTGTTAAATCCTGATTAATATCAAGGGAAGAGGTTATTTTAGTTTTTACAATGTGCCTTATAATATAATTTTGAAATAGAGGGAAATGCAAACAGGCAATTTTTAAAAAGTAACCTTTGAGTTAGTTTTTTCACTATTCCCAACATATACACGGTACTGTGATCATATTGACCCCATTTCTCTTATCCTGCTGTAGCCATTCTACTAGGGGAAGCATGTTGAAGGACAGATTCTTGTCCCTAAATAGCAAAGCTCTTCTTGTGAACCCAGGAGGGGCCACACTAAAGAGAGTTACTACCAGGAACCATCGAAGGGAGATTTTAAGTAGTCCCCAATTTTCTCTCCATCTCTCTTTTTTATTTTTTATTATTTATTTTACTTTTTACATACTAATCCTAGTTCCCCCTTCCTCCTTTCTTGGTCCCCCCACCTTCTCCCCACCCCACCTCCATCTGCTCCTCAAAGAGGGTAAGGCCTCCCATGTGGAGTCAAGGACAATGAATTCTATTACATCACCACATTGAGGCAGAACCAAGACCCTCCCTCTCCTGTCTAGGCTGAACAAAGTTTCTCTTCATAGGAAATTGCCTCCAAAAATCCGGATTATTCATTAGGGAGTGCTCCTGGTCCCATTGCCAGTAGCCCCACAGACTGCCCAAGTCACCCACTGTCACCCTGCTTTGGGGTAGGGGGCTGGTAGATTGATCTTATGCAGGTTTTCTGGTTGTCACAGAGTCAGTGAGCTCCCAATACTTTGGGCCAGCTTTTTCTGTGGGCTTCCCTATCTTGGTCTTGACCCCTTTGTTCATGTTAGCGTTCCTCTGGACTCCACGATCTCTGTCCAGGGGTCAGTTCCATGATTCTCTTCTTTACTCCTGTACTGAATGACAGAGCCATGTAACACCTTCAAAACCCACAAAGCGTCCTCTCCCCCCAAACACCCTGTAGAAATGAAACTTCCATCTGATGTTTGTCACTGAGAATAACTCAAACCCTGAGGCCCAGTGAATTCAGAAACTCTGCCAATTAAAGCTGTCTTCAGCCACGTCTTTGATTATCATTTCAGTGCTAATAATTCAAATGTTTTCTCCAGCAATTGTTGACAGTTTTGGACGATCTGTTCGCCATCTGTTCATGTCCTTGTCATCTTTTTTTGTTGTTTTCAGTCTAGAACATCCTGTCCTCCTCCAGCATCCCTGACTCCACTTCTCCACGCTGTCAGTCTAGAGCGCCGCAATTTGAAATGTGATTTTAATTCTGCTCACAGGAGAGATTTTAACAGCTGCATTCTCCTTTCTTCTAGCTCATGGTACCACTTGGTGTCACTTACTCTCTCTAGGCAAGGCTTTACTCCTGCTTTGGAAATGAGTTTTGTCAAATAGTTTATCTCTTTCTTCTTTTCTTTCTATAGTAAACCACATGAAGAAATATCTATAATCTTCCTCCAAGCATTGGGTGGACATTATCTCCTCTTTGTTCTCCAGTATTTTTGTGGAGCCATTGTTGGGTTTTCTTCATTTTGATTTCCTTTGAACAGGAGATAACTTCTCACAATGAAAGTTCAAAAACAGAGAACAGTAAAAAGACTTTCTGTGGGTACTTTCTCTGTATTTGGGTGCTTTTCCTGAGAAGAAATCACTGTGTGTGTGTGTGTGTGTGTGTGTGTGTGTGCGCGCGCGCGCGCGCGCATGTGTGTGTACAGTGCAGTGCATTCCTGTGGAGGCCAGACTCAGATGTCAATACTCAGGGATCTGCCTGTCTCTGCCACCCCAGCATGGGGATTAGAAGTTCCCATCCAGAACTGCGGCTGTGGGGCCACACCTTAAGACCAGTGCTCTAATGAAACTACTAACTCTCTGACATGTTGGAACAGGACACATAAGAGAATAACATAAGTAAGACTGAGTGGGGGACAAATATCAACGTACCTGACTGGGGCTCTCTGCTCCGGGCCCAAAAAAGAAAACACGAACCTGCCCGGAGCCTTGAAGGGATCTGTTATGTCAAGCAAATATATGGTAGGGTATGGAGGAGAAATAAATAGGTTTTTGTCCTGTGGAGAGAGGCAGATTTGAGGAGTGAAGGCAGTAAGGAGTAGGCTGAGGCTCGCCATTTGGGGACATGGTGCTTGCTCTTTGGGCCTGAGCTACTGCCAAGGGCCGTGTCTGGGTGTGAGGCCCTGCTGCAGCTGTGGTCTGCTTTGCCATCTGTAGCTCCTGTTATCACCAGGTGTAGGTGAGCTGACCCCATGGCCATGAGAGCAAGAGAACTGGAGCTAACCTTTGCTGCTTACTGCACAGGCAGATCTGGCCAGGGCGTGCTGGAATGCTTACCCTGGTGGTGAGGATGAGAGAGAGATGGCAGAGTGACCAACCCAGCAACAACCCTGGCCCAGAACCACGGCTATGATTGGTCCATCCCAGCATCCACCCCATCTATGATCTGCTAGAGCATGTGAAGAATCCAGTCCTGCAAATCCAAAGTTTCAGAATCTCCATGACACAGGACAACAACAGGATATCCAAGAGGAGACTCAGTGAGGACCCAGTATTGATAGTGTAGCAAAAACCAGAGGCCTCAACCATTCATTACAATGGACATTTGGAAGTAATGAAATAAGGACTAAAGAGCGTTCTGTGTGACTCACTGTGTCACACTACAGCTTCCGTGATGAGATTTTCTCTTTCTTTTGAATTTTATTTTGTTTTATCCAGGGAGAGGGGTACGTCGCAAGGGTAGAGGGTGGACGGGAAGGAACAAGGAGATGAGTGAGATAGAGATGCATGATGTGAAATCCACAGAGTCAATAAAATGTTATATTGGACAGAAGGGGGATAACACGATTCCCAACTTGCACCGCTACAATGAATTAATAGCTGTGTGTATATGTTCATGTATGTGTCTGTGTGTGTACCTGTCTGTATGTGTGAATGTGTTTATGTGTGTATGTATATGAATATGTGTGTACAGGACGATGTGAATGTGTGTCTTTGTGTGTTTGTATATGTGGTGCGTGTGTGCATGCATGTGCATGCGTGCATGCATGCGTGCATGCATGTGTGCAAGTGTGTTGGCAGCTCTTAAAATGCTGTTCTCATTTCCTGGCCAGTGTGTTCCTTGGAGCTGGATTCCGAGTTGTTGAAGGTAGGTTGTACTGTGACATATTAATGTTTATGCTCAGTAGTGACCCTGTCTTGGTTCTCTGGTGCAGAGGTAAGAGTGTAGCCTGAATGTGCTGGAGGAGTAAGGAGGCAGAGCATGGGTCTTCTGGTGAGGGATCAACATTATATTTCCAGTTTGATTTATGAACCTTGTTAGTGGAAACAACCATCTGGCTTTGGCAGGAGGTTGGTGCTAAGTCCTTGTAGGGTATGGGGACTCTCCCAAGCAGACTCTTCCTGTCTTTAGCTGAAGGACCTGCCAGCTGTTCTTCATCCTAGTGGGGGGAAGGGCAGTTTCCAGCATATGTCTATGCTCTATGTTCTCTGCAGGTAAATGCCGAGTCCACCCTGGGGTGGAAGCTGTAAGAAGGTCATGAATTCAGGGTTGAAACAGCTACCTACCTGCTCCTCCGTCTTTGCCAAAAAGAGAAGGCTGGCACTAACTTCCCCGTCGCTATGCCCCTGAGTGTAGTGTACTTACAGAGGTCTATTGGAGAGGACTGGGAGTGTTGGGGATAGAAAGAGAACCTTGGGTCAAGATCAGAGCAATGAAGTCATTGAAGAAAATAATCCTAATTATGGAGAAATTCTGGACCCATTATTATTTCCTGCCCCTGACCTAGAAATGGAAAGGAGGAGCTAACAGTAGTTCTGGAGTCCTGAGCTGCCCAGACCTTAGAAAGGCTTCTCAATTGAGTCTGAGGTTACTGTCTATCAAAAAGGGGCTAGATGCCAGCTGGCAGGTGGGGCCCATGCAGTTCAGATGTTTATAGAAGATGAGCACAGGAGTATATACTTGTAATACCAGAACTCAGGATCCTAATGCAGGATGATCTCAAGTTCAAAGCCAGCCATGACTACACAGTGATTTCATCTCTTTAAACAGCATGGAAGAGGACAGCTCCCTGTGACTTCATCATTGCTAGGGGTGGCAAGCATCCGAGCACCTTGAACTCACTGCTATTAGATGCCTAGCCATCTTCAGTTCGATAATAATCTGAGAGTCAATCCAAGTGTCAAGACCCAGTGTGAAGACACCTATAACTAAAGATACATGTGGAGGTCAGAGAACATGATGCTGCGTTCCCGATTGCATGACACGGTACCTTCAAGTCCCATTCCATTATCAGAACAGAGCTTGTTAAAATCCCCTAATGTGAACACCATGTTTTGCAGGATTATTGGCTTCCATCTGAACGCATCTAAATATTTGAATAAAATGGCCAGGGGAATAGCTCTTGTGTGGGATGACAGCACTGTGCCTGCGCCATGTGAACATGGCCCCTGTGCATGATGGCAGCATTGTGTTAGTGCCCTGTGCACATGGATCCTATGGGCAATGGCTCCATTGGGTACTCTGTGCACATGGCTTTGGTATATAAGGGCTCAGACAAGAATGAAGGTCGCTGTGGTCATTGATTAGCAAGTGACTTCCCTCTCCATCCTGCTCTTCCTCTTTTTCCCTCCTTTCATCCTCTTTTCTTCTTTTAGTAGCTGTAAAGGCAGGAAGAGATTGCCTGTAAGACCCACGGAGATTAATTTAAGAGCTGGCGTTTACGCCTTAAGATCATTTTCCTGTCCTCTTCCCACTTTGGGAACTAAACCTCCAGAGTGATTTTTATTCTAGTGTTGCTAATGAAGGCCGCTAGGGTTTGAACCTGAGTCCTTTGAAGGTAGCTTGTTATCGTCTACATCTCTCCAAATTTTCCTGCTGCTGGCTTGTGTTCTACCCTCTCACTCTGAGATATCAGAACAAGGTTTTTGAAACTTTATCCATTCAAGAATCCTTTTCACTTCAGTTTTTTGTATGACCCTATATTTGTAAGTATATAAAATAGAAATATAAAATTGAACAATGACGCTCATAAATTTATTTTAAAATACTCTTGTATATGTATGATTTTACCATTTGTTAAGAGGTAAGGGGAATATGTATGCTAATGAGATGGATTGCTCACTTATTTATATTTTAAAATTAAGTTTTTACTAATTATTTGATACTAATTATTTGGGACACCTTCAGTGTTTTTCAGACTTGAGCTCTATTTTGATTTTATAATTGTTAGTGATGAGAATGTCACCTCCCATAAAAGTGTTTTTCAAAACAGCAGGAAGATATTTAGGATATTTCAAAAATCTGTCCAAATCCCAGCCTCAAACTTATTAAACTGCTTTTTTTAAATGAAACCAGAAACTCATACAGGAAACTTTAAAAACATCAAATAATGTGACAGAATGCAATTCTAAGATGTGCTCATCTCAGGAACGCTGGTGGGAATGCATTCGAAGTCCTTGTTTGTGCATGAGAGAGAAGCACTGTCCAGGCAGGGTTAGTGAAGAGGATGTCCTCAGACCTCCTCAGAGCAGTCTCAGGCAGGGTCCAGTGGCTCCATGGCAGGTGACACTGTACACAGCAGAAATGCCCATGTGTGAGCTCAGCACTCTTCTGATGAGTGAGGTGTGAGGCATTCTCCAGCTGTTTGCTGGGTTCCACACCTGCTCTTTCAATACACCTTGCCTCCCAATTCCCTGCATTCTTTTTCATGTATGTTCAAATTGCTATGAAGACTGTTGATTAAGTTTTAAAGCCAATTATTATATTTTTATAATGAGCTTGTCAACTGGTTTTAATCTAAATGATGCTTGCTGGTTTATTATGGTTGTTTCAAGACTCTTGTTTTATGAAACAAAATAATAGACTTGAAAACACAGATACAGAAAAACCACAACAACCAACTGTATGCCACACTTAATTTTTATAAGATGAACATCAGTTAAGGAAAATATAAAATAAAAGCTTTGAGCTGGGACCGTGGTTCATGCCTGTAACATCAACACTCAAGAGGTCAAGGCAGAAGGGCCAGAAGTTTGAAGTCAGCCTCAGTTACATGGGAGCTCTCAGGCTAGCCTGGCTATGGTGGACATGTCTTGAGAAACCAAACAATGACAACAAAACCTCTTTGGCAACTGCTCCTAAGAGCCGCCCCACATACCCCATTCCTCCTCATTCTTCAAACACCAACAATCCTGTTTCATTTTTTTTTCTTCAGTAATTGCTCCCTAGAGTTATCTTTTCACAGTTTACCAGGTAATGCATATATCTGGATTGTAGATACTGATTTTCCTCAAATATTAAGACTTCATATACCATTTATGTGACTATATTGCTATAGTACCCCTCTCCATCCCTCCTTTTCCTTATCACATAAGTGGCACAGAACTCAAGCTATCTGGCCTGCAGATTCTTCCACAGTCTGGAAGATAGATGGCTAGTCTTGATACAGTCCAGGATTTTCTGTCCTTTGTACTTCCTACAATTAGAAGCAATCTCAAGCCTCATACGGATCTAATTTATAGCGTTTGTTGAGATGCCAGATGTAGGTGGGGTTCAACAAGACTAGAGAAAACATGAAATAACTGGGTGAGTCTCATTTTGTCATATCAACAACAGTTGATGCTTAACAGTTGGTGCGATTATTAATATCATCATCATCATCATTACTATTATCATAAAAGGAATCCTAACTTGTTGCCTTCCAGCCATCCAACCAGCATGCATACACACACACACACACACACACTTCAATATTAGTAGCTTTTGGCGATGTGGAGTTGCCACAACACATGTAGTTTAAGACATTGTAAATTGTTCTCTTAAGCTCCAGATGTTTCCATGACCTGAAATATGGAATTGGTGGCCTCGTGTTTTCTTTAGAGTTTCCAGTGAGAAACGTTTTCTGGCCTCTGCTGGAATCGGGAGCTACATCATGTGTCGAAATCTCCTTCTTCTATTTTCAAAGACAGCAGCTTAGCATCCTCCAATCCCGCTTCCTTCAGTATCCTGTCTTCTGCTCTCCATGTAAGGCTCCCCCAAACAAATCTAGCCTCACCAGAGAGTTCAAAGAACTCTCCCACATTGGGTATTTGTGTGTGTGTGTGTGTGTGTGTGTGTGTGTGTGTGTGTTATGTGCTGAGGATCAAACCCAGCATCTAATACATGCTAAACACACATTTGGTCACTGGACTGCACCTCTTCCAGCATTAAAACAGAGATGAATGTTCTTTTCCTGTTATATATGGTTGCATTCTCTGACCTAGAGATTAAGGAGTGGGACTTTTGGGGGGGCTGTCATTCAACTTAGCACCATGATATCTTGATATTGTTATTTGCTCTTTATTGTCCATCATTAATGCTTTGATAATGAAACACATTCATCTGCCATGTGGTCACCATGATAGTCACATGGGGAATGAGAAAATAGATGAGTGTTTTAATTTATTTTCCAGTTTTCAATATAATGAACTGGCTTCCTGAAATGCCCAGAAGGTGACCACTTTTAAAGCATCATTATAAAATCATAGGCTTAAACATATTTGCATTTTAATCCAATGCAATTATTATCATCATTATTATTACTATTGAAGCTCATCTTGTTCCCTCCCCCCCCCCCCAGTGTGTGACTGTTCAGGTTTGCTTCTGTGACCCTCTGATCTTGGACATCTCTCTTGCTGTATCTGGATAATGATAATGAGATGATCATCTCCATTATTGCTAATGAAAACAGTTTTTATCATATGGTCGTGGCTTAAATGTGGGATGACTCTCATAGGCTCTGATGTCTGAACACTTGTTCCCCAGCTAGAGGAGCTAGTTTAGAAGATTGTGGAAGCTTTCAGAGGTGAAGCCATCCTAGAGGAAGGGAGTTATGGGAAGACAGGCCTTGAGATTTTGTAGCCTGTCCCTTACTTCTTGTTTTTCCTCTGCTTACTGACTGCGGATCCACTGTGGTCAGCTGCCTCATTCTCTGGCCACTGTGGTTAACTGTAGTCCTTCTTAAACCATAAGTGGGAACAAACCCTTCCTTCCTTAAGTTGCCTCTCTCAGTTATTTTGCAACAGAAGAAAAGTTATTAATAGAGTGCTATTCATACCCATTTCCCCTTTCAAGCTTATTGAGATAAAATTTACATTTAGCAAAACTACCCATTTTAAGTACACAAACATATGAATTTTAATATTATAAAGATTCTCCCTTTCAATAGTTGTATTTATGTTATCCACATAAATTGCAAAATTACCTACGTTTTAGCCATTTCACGGTGTTTTCTATTTCTCTTCAGTTTTCCCTTGTTCTATTTGCCCCTGTAGCTATTTATTTGCTGCTCATTAGTGGTCATTATGCCATTGACCCTGCAATTATTTTATTGTCTGAAACTCATTCCACAGTAGATTGCTCAGAAAGGGCTTATAGGAACAATATTGCTTGAGTTCACGTGGCTCAATAAGTTTATCTGTGCCCTTTGTTCTTAAAAATCATTTCTTTAACTGGATGTAAACTCTTTGATCTTCTCTCCCCTCAGATCTCTTAAATACATTACTCAGTTCTCCTCTGGCGAAAGGCATGCCCTGCAATGCCTGGCAGGAATCTAGCTCTTCTCTTAAAGTCACACCCTCAGTTTTCCTAGACGCTGACGGATCATGTTGGAGTAGAATCTGCCTTGCCATGGATTATTCTTGGTCAATATTCATATGAACTCAATGTACTTTTTTAAAAAGATAATCTTGTTTGTCTTCCTTTTAATGACTTTCAGGAGTGGGGTGGGAGAGATGGTGGAGTAGTTCAGAGCACTGGCTGTTCTTGTGAGGACTTGGGCTACTTCCCAGTGCTCATGTCAAGAGGCTCAAGCCGTCTTTAGCTCCAGCTCCAGGAAATGCGACTCCCTTCTGGTTTCCACAGGCACATGCACACGTTCACGCCGCCCCCTCACACACAAAGAAATCGAAATAAAATCCTCCAGGAGTGTGTCTAGTGCTCTCTGCTTGCTTCATTTCTTGGTGTGTTTGTTTTTAACTGATTCAGAGGGACATCAGCATTTCTTCCGTCTCCTGGCTTTTATTTCCTTCGTCAAATAATCCTGATGTCTGTGGGCTCCATCTTTTCTGACAATTGTCAATGCTTGTCACTCTCTCAATTTTTCCTTTAATTCTTCATTATCTTTTTAGAATTTTATTTTTAAGTGGGCTAAAATATATACAACATAAAAATTGCCATTTATACCACCTGTTCTATTATTGTTATTATCTTTTATTATTATTATTATTGAATTTTATACATGATTATAATCAATTTCTGAATATCCACCCTTTCTCTCCCCTCCCAATCATCCTATGTCCCATATACATCTTCCTCTCAAATTTATGTTCTATTCATATATATGCATGTTATATATGTGTTTCATATATGTATATATACACATATATAAATATGGTGTGTGTGTATGTGTGTATAAAAATCTTACTGCATCCAGTTAGTGTTGGTTGTATGCATACGGTACAGATCTGACTACCTGGGCATGGGGAGCCTATAGGGCAGCTCACCCCCGAAGCCTGCAAATTAGTTACACTGATGAATGACTTGAGTGTTTAGACACTGTGCACACATCAGCTTGTGTACGAGGTTTCTTTCCGCCTTATCATGGCTGAAGCATTTTTCTTGCGACCTGGGAGTGAAGCTTGCGGTCACACTGCTCTTGTCGCTCTGGGAGTCCTTTATTCATGTTTCACATTGGTACAGTCGTGGGTTTAGCATTTTCTCCGTGTCTCTGTAAAGCTGTGGAAACCGATTCCTATGCCATCAGCATTGGGAAAACACTTCCCAGGTATCTGCATACCACCGTGGATTTCTGCATTTCCTCTGATTTGAGAACAGTAACTCCCCAGCCTCTGCATTTGTACCTGTTTTTAGTTGGAGGGTTGGTTTCCATCTGTCTAGCAATGGAAGTCTACTAGACCCTTTTTTGCGTTAAGTTTTTGTAGATACGTTTTTATATTCGGTAGTAATAAGAACTATTACTCAACTGCAGGTGCTTCTCAGCAGGCAATGAGGTCATATTCTGATGAATCCATCTTTACTGGCTGGTTTTGTGTGTCAACTTGACACAAGGTAGAGTCATCAGAGGAATGAACTTTAGCTGAAGAAATGCCTCTTTGAGATCCGACTATAAGGCATTTTCTCATTTAGTGATCAGTGGGGGAGAACCCAGCCCATGGTAGGTGGTACCATCCCTGTGCTACTGGTCCTGGGTTCTATAAGAACACAAGCTGGGTAAAGCATGGTAAGCAAACCAGTAATCAGATCTCTTCCATGGCCTGTACATCAGTTCCTACCTCTGAAATCCTGCCCTGTTTGAGTTCCTGCCCTGACTTCCTTCAGTGATGAACAGCAATGCTGAAGTGTTAGCCAATTAAACCCTTTCCTCCCCAACTTGCTTTTTCATCATAGTGTTTCTTCACAACAATAAAGACATCATAAATAAGACACTATCCTAAATCATAAATATTGTAAGCTCAAAATGTGGTTTATATAGCACATAGCTGAACACTGTTGTTTCTCCACACAGTGCAGGATGGAGCATGAGTTATTCACCCCATGGCCCAGTGCCCAGCATCAGCATAACGGTTCATTCTTCACCTCACTAGACTGGGAAAATACTATAATTCAAAATCTGAAATATGACAGAATGTCACTTTTGCACCGTCACAAAGCCAAAAGACTAAGTCATGCCAGCGTAAGCTGGGGCCCTCTGTAGACATGTTAGGAAGGGTCAGATACCTCACTCAAGTTGGTGTCTGGACCAGCAGTGGGGCACTTAGAGGTATTTCACAAGACTCAGGGAGGCAAGGTATCTCCTAGAGCTCAGACAGGGTCTACACACAGGGCAAGTCACCCTGACACAGAGCTTCCTGTTTTCCTCTCACAGACTCGGACCTACCGTGTCTGAGATGTAGAAAGTAAGTGTACTTCCCTTGGCTCGTGGGTCCCCAAAACCAGACTGCTTCAATTTAAAACTTGGCTCCCTGTTGAAAGAATCAGGAAGTTGGGCGTGTAATTTATTCTCAAATCTCCTCTCATTAAAAAAATAAAATTTGTTTATCTGTGGAAGAGACAGAGACAGTGAGAGAGGGACAGAGAGAGACAGAGAGAGGACACGTGTGTGCCGCAGCATGCATGATTCAAGTGCAGGTCGAGGACAGCTTTCAGAGGTTGGTTGTCTCCCCTCCAACCATGCGGGTCCTGGCATTGAAGTCAGGTCGTTGGGCTTGATTGCTGGTGTCCTTACCCCCTGAACCTTCTTGTCAGCCTCACTTCCCTCATGTTTACTGATGATAAAAATAGTTTGTCTATCTCTGAGATGTCCTAGAATTGAGGCAGTGTGATTAACACGCTGCCTTGTACAGCTATAATCCCTTAGGAAAGTAGTCATAATCTTAGCATCCTCTAATTGGAACATCTCGTGGTGCTTTCTTCTTTCTGACTCATACTCCTCTGTCTGCCCCGCCCCCCACCAAGTGTCTGTTTAGTTCACTTTCTCCCCTAAATAATAAAAAGCCTGAACCAAAGCTTAGGAATGGAAGTGGGGAAAAGAATGAGGAGCTACGAGAATGAGGGGTTTTCTGGCTGAATGAAGAAGGACTGATGGAACAAAGAATCCATACTACGGTGACCAGGGTCCTCAGAGTCCATGTGATGGAGGCACAAGACAAGCGGGGCAAAGGCCTGGGCACCAGGGAGACCAGACTGCTGGCGATTAACCTAGTGCTACCAGGAGATGAAACTCCATGTTTACTGGGCTATTAAATGCAAGGATTCTGTGACTAGAAGGTTGGGCAGACTGCAGTGAACCAGTCTGAATTTGTCTCTGTGTTTTCAGGGTTCTTAAAGTTTCCTTTGGGTTTCTCATAGTCTATGTGCGTGCGTGTGTGCGTGCGTGTGTGCGTGCGTGCGTGCATGTGTACGTGTGTGTGTGTGTGTGTGTGTGCGTGTGTGTGTGTATGTGTAAAAAGTAACTCGGCCTTACTTTTTGAAGCATCGTCTCTCAGTGAATCCAAAGCCCGACGACCATTTAACTGTAGCTGACCAGTGAAACACAGATCTTACTCTCTCTATTGGCCCAACTACTTTCATCTTGCTGAGTTAAAAAAAAAAGGAAGACTCATTTGCTTTACTGGCTACCATCCAGCATCTCCATCACTGAGGGAAGCCAAGGCAGAAGCCTTGAGGCAAGAAATGCAACAGGCCTTAGAATACTGAGCCCTGGCTTGATTCCTGCCTCTGGCTCTGTTCACCTTGCTGTTCACTTTCTCATGCTACTAGGACCACCCGCCCAGTGTGGTAGAACCTCTCACAGTGGCCTTGGTTCTCCCACATTAACCATTAATCAGACAAATACCCCACTGACGTGCCCACAGGCCAATCTGACAGTGGCAGTTTCTTCAATTGTGCTTCCCTCTTCCCAGGTGACTCTAGTTCTTGTCAGGTTGACAAGACTAACCACAACACCCACAGAGCCATCTCCCCAGTCAGCTCTCTGTTCTTGCTACCTTGCTGTAGGGCCCCAGAGTCCTTTGGGTAGCACTGTTGTAAAACCAAAAAGATCGCTTACTTCTGAATTCTCTGTCCTCGTTAAAAACTCGGTCTGCTCTGTGGTCTGCTCCTTCTGAATGTTTGCAGGGTTACAAGTCTATCCAGTGAGTGGGGGATTCGCTTCTTCTCCAGCTAGAAACATTTTCATGAGGATTTTCTAGAAATCTCAATGCTCTGACCCAAGGATAGCACATGGCCGGCAATTGCCACCCTGATCAAGGCTGGGAAGACGCTGGGAAACTGGACCATTCACACATTGCTCATCGGAATGTGAAGTGGTATAGCCACTCCAAAAACAGTTCGGCAGCTCCCTAAAGCACCAAACATGCAAATGGCTTATAACCCAGCAGCTTCATTCCTTAACACTTACCAATGAAGACTTAGATTTACGTAAGTAAAGTCAGTCAAGAAGTGTTGGTAATTTTACTCATACTTCCAAACTGGAAATGGACCATATGTCCTTCATAGAGCAACAGTCAAATAAAATGTGGTACAACGTGCAAGCCAGTGCAGCAAGAAACCACGGAACACAACCACTTGAGAACAGTTTAAACACCACCAACAAAACAAAGAAACAAACAAACAAAATATCCAGCTGCCTCAGACAGCCCATGTCAGCAATAGCTGCAAAAGCTGTTAGCCTTTAAATGGGGGAGGGGAGATGACAGGGAACAGCCGTGAGGTTAGCCGGGGAATGTTTTCAGATAGATGGGGTGCTGACAGTTCAGGTTAGTGTGTTCAGGCAGCCTTTCCGGGCTTCTGAGAAATGCTTTAGGTTTCTGCTTCTTGGCAAAAGCCAGCTGATACCCTAAAACATGGCAGTCAGCACAGTCATTTGGGGACCAGCCTTGTGGATCTGACACAACACCCATACCGTAGAATACTATTTAGTGAGGAAAAAGAGAGAAATGCTGGTGAGTGCAAAGGTTTGGACAGATCTCTAGAGTATTATGCTGAGCGGGGGAGGGGTGAATGCCTTTTGGGGGCCTGTTTTGGAGACTAACCTTTCAGCCTTTTATTGATGATCAGGAGTGATGGTAGTTAAGGGGTGATGGTAGTTAGTTAAGGGGTAATGGTAGTCCTCTCAAGCTGCTTCTTCTGAGTAGGGATGTTGGAAAGGGATGGTTTGGAATGCTGGTCCAAAACAGGAGCTCAACTGGCAGACCACGATAGAAGACCTGAGGGAATTGGGCAGAAGCAACTGGTTCCCTAAACGTAGGGCCAGCTCATTAATTATTTCTGAATAAAACATCTAAAGCTGTGGGGAGCATTTATTACTGTGAGGAAGATAAAGGTCAGAGGACTGACAGGAGGCTATGCCGTGAGCCCGCAGGAGACCGCAGTGAGAGTTCAGTACTGGAGTCAGGTCCCAGAGGTCGGATTCTGCATGCCGATTTTTGTAGGCTTTTAATCCACTCTTCTTACCTTGCCAGATTTGTTTATACAGCAACAACATGGTTCATTGAAAAAGATAATTGTGTCCTTTCTTGGAAGTCAGCAAGTAAAGGGCCCTTTGGTTTCGTAGGACACCTAGGCTTGGGAGGTGAGCTTGTTCTAGAGCAATCGTAGAACCAGGGTGATTCCTAGATGGTGTCTCTCCATTCTATATCTGCGAGGGCAGATATAGACTAGGGACAGAAGGTCAAGTTAAGAAGCTGGGGGATTGGGGAAGGGTCGTTACCTTTAGATAAATCAGCAGGACCACTATCCATAATCTGTACTGAAAACCTCATTCTAGAGAAAGCAGGTCAATGCCTATAAACATCTTGGGCACACTCGTGTCTTTGAGCTGTAGCAGACATAAAGGCTGAAAATCTACCTCCATGACACAAACACAGATATTCATCTGTAATAAGTCAGAAAGTTCCCAGCAAGAAAGAGAACAGAGGGAAGAAGAGCTATAGGACACAGAAGATGGTTCTGGGATAAAAGCATGAACACTCGTTCCTCTTGGGCAGCTGACTGGATGCATACAGATCAGACAGGGATTTCCCCAGCACAATAAGACACACTTTTAAAGTCTATATTTAGAAAAGAAAACAACTAAGGGAGGCTTAAAAACTTGAGCTTATGACTATGCTATCATTCGAATTAATTTTTAATAATTAGACACTGCCAGATGACCGGGAACCTGGATAGCCTAGAGACCTAGGTTTTAAAAATCCATAAAATGATTCCTAATGATACTCATACTACACTCATAGAGCCATACCTATCCCAGCTGTCATCAGAGAGGCTTCCTCCGGCAGCTGAGGGAAGCAAATATAGAGACCCATACTCAAACATTAGGTGGAAAGGGAGCCCAAATTGGAGATCTCCATAGGGTCCCTCCACTTGGTACTCTGGAATCCCATGGAAAAGGGGAAGGAATGATTGTAGGAACCAGAGAGGTCAAGGACATCAGGAGAAAAGGGCCCACAGAATCAACTAAGCAGGGCTCACAGGGGCTCACAGAGACTGAGGCAGCAATCACAAAGCCTGCAGGTGACCATGCTAGGTCCTCTTCATAGGTTATAGTTGTTAGCTTGGTGTTTTTGTGGAACTCCTAACAGTGAGAAATGGGGGGATCTTTGACTCTTTCACCTGCTCTTGGGACCTTTTCCCCCTACTGGTTGCCTTGCCCTGCCCTGATATGTGGCTTTGTGCCTGGTTTTATATCTTGTTAAGCCATGTTCAGTAGATATCCCTGGGATTCTTGCTCTTTTCTGGAAAGAAACAGAGGAGGAGTGGATCTGGGGAGAGTAGGAAGGAGAGGGGCTGGGAGGGCTGGAGGGAGGGGAAACTGCAGTTGGGATGCATTGTAGGAGGGAAGAATTTTTTAAAAGCTTTCGTAGCCAATGCTTGTAACTGTTACCAAGACTAGAGTAATATAATAAATTATCAGAATTCCACTGATTAATATGTTAAACTTTTAAGTTTTAATATCATATTATCGTCTTTAAGTCTCATTTTTACATACTTTAAGTCTCTTTTGCAGACCTTTACAACTTGCATAAACCTTTCATTTTTTTCCCTCTTTATGCTGGAAGCATTTAATCATTTGCCGTGAGACATGGGTTCTTAATTATTGAGAATAGTCATTGAAAAGCAAGTTCTTTTAAAAATCATAATTGGAGCATAAAGGGTAGTAAAAAGCAATTTTTAAGTCAGTAACAACAGCATGGTAGTTTTGAGGGTTTTTTTTATTGAAACACTTTTGTGAGTTCACCTATCTCAGCAGGAAGCCTGTTAGCTCTAGGAAAAAGCACGGCCTGACTTTTATACTTGAAACCAATTTAGGCTGGCAGGTAATTAAGCCTCAGTTTCGAAGCTTTTTCATTTAAGAGACTTGGGTAATTTAAACTTGCCTTTAAAGCTCTCAAATGTGTATCATCCGCAAACACCATGTCCATCCTTTGCACCCAAAGTTATTGCAAAGCCAGATGTTTTGAAGGTGAACGCAGACTTTTAACTTCAACCAGATGAAGCACCAGAAGACCGTGTCTATCAAAACATCCCTGAGGTGTTTTTTTTCACATGATTGGAATGATTTATTAACTTGATATAAAACAGAAAATATGTTTAATTTGTATTTAAGAGAAAGCTGAACCAGAAGTAATGTTGATGACTTTGTTGGGACCTGAGGTCTTTGGTCACTGGCCCAGAAGATCTGAGAGATTTTCCTGTGGAAGAAACTTGGAGGAGGAACTTGGGGGACTGGCCTGTCTTGGTGAGATAAAGAAGGGTAGTCATTCCTCTAGGGTCCTGCTTATCCACAGTTTAGGCAGAGTTCCTAGAGGGGGTGAGGTAAAGAGCACTCATTACCCGGTGACTGGTGCTGACACGTTTGAAGCAGGTTTTAGGTGGAGTCCTTTGGTCCTGTATCTTCTGGGTCCTGAGGTGGCCTTGGGGCTGCTGCCAGAAGCTGGTATTTCTGTTTATCATGGAAAGCCCTTTCTGTCCTTTCCTGTTCCTTCCTCCTCTAAACACCATAAATGCTATGTTCACTGTATCTTTCTGAGAGGGACATTATCTAGTACCTGCTTTTGAATATTATTTTATATTAAGCAAGCCTTATTTGTTTTTGTTTTAGGCTTAACCGTGACAACATATACAGAAGGCTAACACTTGTCCCTGTAAGTGAACCACACTTGTACTTAGCATGACTAAGTATATTGAAGAATTTGATAATTTATAAGGTGACTGATCATTAACTTGTTTTTATTGATTATATTGATTAGCAGTTTACAATAAGTTGGTAAAACTAAAGCTTACCAAAATAAAATTTAAACTATAAACACAGTTCATATAGAGACTGGAAATTTCATTTTTCTGATCCTTTTATAGTGTGATTTTACAGAGTATCATAGTTTTTATATGACTCAATTTCTCTAAATGGCTAAAGTTTAACCAAGGTTTATATTATTGTCAATTTCTCTTAGCCTGAATAGAACTTTTTAACCTAGGAAATTTAATTGTCCACTTAAAATGATAGTAAATTTTACTTCCATAAACAAGAGTTAAATCCAAGTCACATATATAATATAGAATATTATATATTCTATAGCAAATTAAGATTATTTGAACACAAATTTTTAATTATCAACTCTAATATTGCAAATTTTAATCTAACCTTCTTCATTTACTTGTTTGTTTGGGATCTTGCAGTTTGTTTGTTTGTTTGTTTGTTTGTTTGTTTTGCTTGCTTCCTTGAGACAGAGTTTCCATCTGTAGCCCCAGTTATCCTGGAACTCACTCTGTAGACAGGCTGACCTTGAACTCAGAGATCCCCCTGCCTCTGCCTCCCAAGGTCTAGGCTTAAAGATACGTGCCACTACGCAAGGTATACAGACTTATTTTTTTAACCACACCCCAATGAACTTGTAAATCGTGAACTAAAGAAAGTTTACATTTCAACAAAGGTTTTAAAGCTAGTAAACAAACCAGGGGGTGGAGCAATTTAGAGAGTCAAACATCTGCTTTGTGATTGTAATCTCTATTAGAAACATTTTACCTCTTAGCTGTTCTCAAGTGCAAATGGTCTTTTTTTTCTGGGTTGTTATGTTTGGATCTGTGTCTCTGCCACAGGGTCAGGTAGAAAGTCTGACTCAGGACAGAGACTTTGAAGGAAACCTTTAAACATGCTTGGGTCTAGAGTGAGCAGACCAAATCCCATCTCACGAGTCAGATTTTTCAGTTACGTAGAACTGCATGTGATAACATTTTAATATCATCCACATCCAAAAGGCATCTGAATCTCTTTGAGACTGAACCCACTGATAGAAGCAGCATGAGAGTGGAGAGGGAAGAGGTCTTAGAGATACGGGAATTTGGATCATCTGTCTGGATAGTAGCAGAAGTTGTCACAGTTTTGGAGAATTTGAAAATCAAATGTGCTATGTTTGGTCCATTGAGACTGGTTATCAAGTTGCACTGAGGCAAAGTTAAAAAAATAAGATGGCAAGGCTTAATGCTATTGTGGAATCCAAGAGAGGAAAGAGATTTGAGGAGACAGATAAGAGATGTGGTGGGGTCAGGCTTGAACTGAGAAGATTTATGGTTTAATGAGATGGAGTCCTGGGAAGGGGTTGACAGAAAAGGTATCCCAGCGTTGGGCAAAAAGTATGTAGAAAACAGGAAAAAACCTTTTCTTCCAAGTCCAGGCACTGGGGACTGTACCAATAAGACCTTCCAGAAGGATGTGACTAAGAGCATATACAAACATAAGGAGATAGGGATTATAGGTCATAAGGTTACAGAAGGAAAGAAGGGTGAGCCAGTGGAAGGAAGGGAACCACTGGACAGAAACTCCTTCCAGAGAGTGTCCCCAAGTGGACTAAGGTTCAAGAGAGTGCCCAGATCACAAGGCACAGGCTTCCCTAACCTAGTGATGGGCACCCAGGAGAGTGTGAGAAACTGTCTGGCATGCAAGCATGACTTTCTGACCAGAGGAAAACAGAAGCTGAACGGGCAGTTCCAAGAAGAGGGCATGTACCCCAGTCAGTGAAAAGAGTTGAGTAGGTAAGCAAGAGAGAGAAGCAATGAGAGAGACAGACTGAGAATCTGGACTCAAATATGATGAAAGACAGAAGCCAGCAGAGGCAAATAATCCAGACCACAGCATAAATGAGAAAGCAGGGGAGCTTTTTGTTTTGTTATTTTGGGTTTTTTGTTGTTGTTGTTGTTTTGTTTTGTTTTCGAACAAGGTTTCTCTGTAGCTTTGGAGCCTGTTCTGGAACTAGGTCTTGTAGACCAGGCTGGTCTCAAACTCACAGAGATTCACCTGCCTCTGCTTCCCTAGTGTTGGGATTAAAGGTGTGTGCCAACACCACCTGGCTGAAATAGCAGTTTAGGCTTGGGGAGGGACCAGGTCCCCAAAGGAGGTCCCAGATGTCATGTATGTGAATGCATCAAGAAACTACTGAACACAGCCATTCTCCATGGAAAAGGGAATAGTTTGATAATACTAATGACAAGAAGGAGGAGGAGGAGGAGGAGGAAGAAGAGGAGGAGAAAGAGGAAGAGGGAGAGGAGGAAGAGGAGGAGGATGAGGAAGAGGGAGAGGAGGAAGAGGAGGAGGAAAAGGAAGAGGGAGAGGAGGAAGAGGAGGAGGAAGAGGAAGAGGGAGAGGAGGAAGAGGAGGAGGACGAGCGGGAGGAGGAGGAGGAGAAAGAAGAGGAGGAGGAGGAGGAGGAGCGGGGAGGACGAGGAGGAAGGGGAGGAGGAGAAGGATGAGGAAGAGGAGGAGGAAGAGGAGGAGGAAGAGGAGGAAGAGGAGGAGGAAGAGGAAGAGGGAGAGGAGGAAGAGGAGGAGGACGAGGGGGAGGGGGAGGAGGAGGAGGAGAAAGAAGAGGAGGAGGAGGAGCGGGGAGGACGAGGAGGAAGGGGAGGAGGAGGGGAGGGGGAGGGGGAGGAAAAGGAGGGGGAGGGGCAGGGGGAGAAGGAGGAAGAGGAGGAGGAGGAGGAGGAGGAGGAGGAGAAGAAGAAGAAGAAGAAGAAGAAGAAGAAGAAGAAGAAGAAGAAGAAGAAGAAGAAGAAGAAGAAGAAGAGAAGAAGAAGAAGAAGAAGAAGAAGAAGAAGAAGAAGAAGAAGAAGAAGAAGAAGAAAAGTTTTGGGGTTTATATGTGTAGAAAACAGGAGGAGGCTGCTGGAAAACTGAAACAGCAATGAGGTTGGCTTGGGGATCTATATTTATCTCATAATAAAAGGTCAATATTTTGTAAATGCTAACATACACCAAGTGCTTGCAACAATGATTGGTACAGGACATAAATGTTTAAGGAATTACCTTTATTAATAATAGCATATTAATTTTTCAGTTTTGTCTTCCACTCCCATGCAGGATGGGAAGTAAGGTCAGAGGACAGACTCCCTTCCCTTCTCCCTGTGGGTCTTGGAGACACAGTGCATACCAGCTCCTTGGTTTCCCCTCTTTGACTCAGGTGAGTTTTAGGGGTAGGGGTCCTGCAAGTCCTAGTCTTGAGAATAGCCCTTCAATCTTCTCTCTTTCCAAACTTACCATGAGACATGGTTAACTCACAGTCTCTTTTTTGGAGACAGGGTTTCTCTGTAGTTTTTGGTGCCTGTCCTGGAACTAGCTCTTGTAGACCAGGCTGGCCTTGAACTCACCGAGATCCTCCTGCCTCTGCCTCCCTAGTGCTGGGATTAAAGGCATGTGACACCACTCTCGGTTCATCTTTAAATGAGGCTTATGTGGTGCCTTCCCCCAAATCCAAACCAAAGTGTTAGACATAATTTCTCCTATCAAAACCTTCAGCTATGCTGCTATTGAGAAATATCTCTGCCATTTTCCTACCCAGCTCTCACCATTCTCTTCGTGTACCCCTCTCTGAGTATCTCAGTTCAACTTTCTTCTCCTTCCCTCACTAACCCTATTAATCAGAGAGACAGGGATTCCACTGATGGGGCTCTCCTTCCACAAGAATCTTCCCCGCACACCATAGGTTAAGGTGTTTCCCTTGTCAAAGTAGTTACTATAAGAAGGTCTCTGGTGAAAGATTAATGAAATTTCTTTTAATTCAACAATATATAGAAACTTAGAAGCTCTGGATTAAGGCCACCATGGAAGGCTCTGTATGCTGCACACTGCACAAAGATTTTTAAACAAGAGGGTAGAGAGACACAGCAAAATATAATCAGCTTCTCAATGTCTGAGATACATTTTCAGATTCATCAGAAAGGCACTTTCCTCAGAGTGAGGATAAAGTGAGAAGAGCTTAGGTTCTTGCTAGGAGTGGGAGTTTTCCAGTAGTAGTAGGGTGGTGGTCACAGTCATTTTTAGGATTGGTAGGGTGGTGGTCATGGTGATTTCCAGGAGTGGTAGGGTAGTGGTCACATTAGTTTCCAGGAGTAGTAGGGTGGTGGTCATGGTGGTTTTCCAGGGGTGGAAGTGTGGTTAGTGGTCAGATGGTTTTCCAGGAGTGGTAGGGTAGTGGTCACAGTGGTTTTCTAGGAGTGGTAGGGTGGTGGTCATGGTGGTTTTCATGGAGTGGTAGGGTGGTGGTCATGGTGGTTTTCATGGAGTGGTAGGGTGGTGGTCATGGTGGTTTTCATGGAGTGGTAGGGTGGTGGTCATGGTGGTTTTCATGGAGTGGTAGGGTGGTGGTCATGGTGGTTTTCATGGAGTGGTAGGGTGGTGGTCATGGTGGTTTTCATGGAGTGGGAGGGTGGTGGTCATGGTGGTTTTCATGGAGTGGGAGGGTGGCTGTCAGAGTGGTTTCTTCAGTTTTTCTGTTTAGAAAGAGCACCATCTTCTACTTGTCACCCAGACATCATGTGTCTTCATGTGGCCTTGCTTGAAGCATTGACAATCAAACAGTGTATCAGAGCTCTAAACAGAAGCAATACAGTGTCAGTAAATGAGTGGAAACAGCAGCAGGGCTGTGTGGTTTTGAAGAAAAGACATCAGCAATTCTCCTCCAGCTGTCACTGGGAGACATCATCTGCATATCAAACAAATATTTAAAATTAGTCATGCAGCAAGCCATCACTAACATTGCTCCTTCTGAGTGACAGCGGGACCCAAATGTGCCTCTAGGTATGCTCATCTGGATGGCAACCATGTGTCTGAAGCTGTGAACAGCTTCTACAGTGCGAGTTCTGCTGGGGTCAGGAAGGGAAAGAGAACAGAATAAAATGGAGCACAGTAGACAAATAAGACAAGACAGGATAGACTAGGCTAGAAGAGACTAGAAGATTGCCTTGGGTTATGGATGTAGCTTAGCTGGAGCGCTTGGCTAGCTAGCACATGTAAGGCTCTGGGTTTCAACCCCAGTCCTGCATAAAACTAGGTGTTGCGCTGATACAGGCCAATAATTCCTGAACTCAGGGTGCAGGTGATGGAGGCAGGATGATCAGGAGTTAAAGATCATGTTCAGTTGAGTAGTAAGTGTGAGGCCAGGCTGTTTTATGTCAGACCCTCTCTCAAAAAGAAAGAAAAGGAGGGGGAAGAGAGGGAGGGAGGGAGGGAGGGAGGGAGGGAGGGAGGGAGGGAGGGAGGGAAGGAGGGAGAAGGGAAGGAAGAAAAGAAATTACCTTGATCTCTGTATAAAGAGGGATTAGAATGGTGACTGGCTACCCTATTAACTCAGTCATGTGAGATATAACCTCTCTCCTGGAGAGCCAGCCAAAGCATTCACACACTGTCCCATCAGATGCAATGACAGCTGCAGACAACATAGCACCTTTTGAACCTGATTTCCTCCCTTTGTCAGAATGTATATATTATTACCATTATCCCAGAAAAGCTTGCAATGTTTGAACCAGGCTGAAGGCTTTACATGCTTTGTTTTACCTTATTTAATCCTTCTGAGAGCCACATTAGCCAGACAATGAGAGAGAGTTAAAGGCGGCTTAAAGGAAGGTCTGAAGATCTGCATGCTGGCTTTAGATTTTGGAACCAGGCTGAAGTTCATGTGTCCTCCACTTCAGGGATGCTCACAACAGGTGTCAGGACCCCTGCAGCTTCCTCCAGTGAACTAGGAAGCCCTCCCATAGACACACCTACATGAGCAGATGTTTTTAACCACTTTAAGATTTCCTTGTTTTCTAATTGCTCTGTATTTGTAAGAACATTTTCATATTTTAACTATAATTTCTCTTTATTCTTGATAAGTCCATTCATGTATACAGTAAAATTATAGCCACCCCATCTCCCTCCTCCAAATCTCTTCCTATAACCTCCCAAATCAAAAATTGAAATTGGAAGGAAAGGGAGATCTCTTCTTTCTTCTTCTTCTTCCTCTTCTTCCTCTTCTTCCTCTTCTTCTTCTTCTTCTTCTTCTTCTTCTTCTTCTTCTTCTTCTTCTTCTTCTTCTTCCTCTTCCTCTTCCCCTTCCTCTTCCTCGTCATCTTTTTCCTTCTCCTTCTTAATTCTTTAACCAAAGCCTCCCACCAACATGAAGGAACCACTGATTTATGCCATCAATTAGAATGTTTTCTCTGTTAAGTCCATTGCACATGTATGAGATCATTTTTTTTCATAGGGTAACTGGAAGGAGAGGGGCTTATAGCAATATTTTAATGAGACTGGAAACTCAGAGGGAAATAGAAGCAGAAGGCACACTGACAGGCAGGCTTGGCACTCATGTGTGCCTTCATCAAGGCCCTGGGTTTAAGGACCTTCTCTGTAAACAGAAAAGGCAGGCACACACATGCTGCTGAAGCTGCTGCCCATCCCTCTTCGGACCAGAGAGGGAATTTGTTGGGATTTAGTGGCTGTAAGAAGATGCAGGCTTGCTCCTTGGCATGTGACTTAGAACAGGGATGGATCCCAGGCATGTGACTTAGAACAGGGATGGATCCCAGGCATGTGACTTAGAACAGGGATGCATCCCACGTGGCAACTTTCAGGGCTCTTTCACCTTTCACCGAGCTCTGAGCAGGAAGTTGGTAAGAAATAGGAAGAAAAGACTCGACACTTCCTCTGGACCAAGGCCATGGTCAGCGTTTCAGAAACATATTCTCCAGTGGTCCTTAAAGCCATCATCACCTGCATCATCTGACAGAGGAGTGAACCCAAGACTCATAAACCAAATGGAAGCACCCGAGTGCAGATCCACCCCTGACTTGCTGGATCCTAGGGCTTGTCCTCCTAACCAGCATGTGACTGACCATGAGCAGTCCAGGCAGACAAGCTGCTGTGTCATGACACGGAGGACTTTGAAATCCTCATTCCAAGACTGGCCTCAGAATCACATGATCAGAACCAGAATATCAGACCTAGGTCTATTTTTTTTGCCAAGGACTGGGGGTTGTTTCTGGTGTACAAACAAGTCTTCAGCTGACTTTCAAATGATGAGCACCCACATGGTTGTCTAAGTTTGTCCTTTCAGTATTGAAATGCCTCCATTCTGACTGTTCTCTCACCTATTTCCACCTCCTCACACCCTGCACCATCCTGTCCATTAGCTCAAAACTAATGGTCTCATCAACAAGACCATTGTGTCTTTATAGGTATGGAACTGCAGCCATTGTCTGTTCTGGTTTTTTTCATCTTTTTATTAGTATATATTAATTACACATAATGAAATTCATTATGATACTTTTATACATGTACATAATATATTTCGAGCATACCCTTATCCCTGTCTCTTGTTCCCCTGTAAATCTCCTTTCTTTTTCTAGCTAATCATTTTTCTATTTTCAAGTCTTTTTTAAATTGAATCAATGAGTTTCATTAAGGTCATTCACAGAAGTGTGGACAACTTTGTACTGGCTAAGAAGAAAAATGTCTCCTTCCTCCAGCAATCATTAACTGTATATACTCAGGAAAGGGCGGAGCTTCATGAGTCCTTCCCACTTCCGGTACAGAATGACAACAGGCCCAATCACAGGCAGGCCTTGTGCAGGTGGAGGACATGAAGACATACCCTGTCAAGGACTTTGAGTATTCATTCATGTATCGCCCTCATTAGACTGTCCCATCAACAAGACAGAAAGAACAACTGTATTTACATTGTCAACACAGAAAAATGTTCATAGAACTGAAACTAGGAATGTATCTCGGTTGAAAGTATTTGTCTAGTATAATGAAGTTCTGAGAGTCATCTCAGCGCTGTGTAAACTGGGTGTAGTGAGGCCTATAGCCCAGCATTCAGGAGGTAAAACCAGGAGAATCAAGAAGAGCAAGGTCTTCGTTGGTTGGATATTGAGTTCAAGACCAGCTTGGGATACTTGGAACTTAAAAAAAAAGCCAGGGCTAAAGAGATGGCCCACGGTTAAGAGTGTTTGTTGCTCTTGCAAAAGACCCAGCACCTATGATAGGGAATTTACAACTGTTTGTGTATGGATATTTTGTCTTCATGTATGGCTATGCACCATGTGGGTGCCTAGTGCCCGTGGAGGCCAGAAGGGGGCATCAGATCCCCTGGAATTGGAGATACAGAAAGTTATGAACAACCGTGTGGGTACTTGGAATTGAACCCAGGTTTCCTGTAAGAGTAGCCAGTGCTCTTAACTCCTGAGCCATCTCCCCAGCCCTATGACTATGAAGGTTTTGATTTATGTGTGTTGTAAGGGGAGCCTGTGAAGAATGAGTTGCCATCAGGGAAAGATGCAGAGCTGATTCCTGGAGGCAGAACACCAATGTGAACTTGAGAATTCTGGGATAGCATGCTGTAGCAGACCAAGCTTTAAAGTGACTCAGAGGCACTGACAAGGCTACAGGAAGAAATGGGACATTCAGAAAGCAATGGCTTCTCAAAGAGACACTTACTCAACCTGAGGTGAGTTAACTTAACAGGAGAATTGCTACAGGCTCACTTATCACATCGTCTAAAGAGAAGGAAGAGACCCACGGGAAGCAGTAAGTCAGTTTCAATTCCATTGTAGCCAAGGCATGCAGAAAAGACATTAATGTCTCAGGAAGGAACCCATTAGGCCAAATAAACGTCACAGTAGCCAAACATTATTGGCTCCCTGAAGACCCAGGCACTTTAGAGGGTTATTTGGTTAGACGAGAATCATGGCCAGACACTTTCAATAGAAATAAATTGCAAAGCCACTAATATGCTCAAGAAAAATGAAATATTTTGACACTCCATTCCAATAACAGATAACAGAATCATCTGCCGAGTAAGTTGGCAACATGTAACAATTCCATTCGTCATAGAAAGGCTTTTCCTCCCATCCCAAACTTCCCTTTCTGGAACGTCATATCTCTCATGCTTCTCAAAAACGTCATTGTAAATGAGTCTTGTCAAGGAGCTGTGACTACCTCTGGAAAGCACACCAGCTTCCTGAGCAGCTGGTCAAGTTTGCTCACCACGTTCTTCTGAGAGAATCTGAGGATGCCTAATTGCTCTTTTGATTGTGACAAAATAAGGCTTTTAATAGAGGAGAGTGTGCCAATGCTGCATATGTGGAAGGAAATAAAAAACTGGATTTATAGTTAAATGGACTCAGGGCAGGGGACAGAAATCAGGGCAGGGGACAGAAATCAGGGCAGGAGGACAGAAATCAGGGCAGAACACAAACACTTGAACAGACTATACTCTGCTGCTCAGTGACAGAGTTGTCATTGATGTCAACTTTTCAAAGATGCCAATGTGACCATCCAAGAACTTCCTACCAGGAAATGAAGGCAACATAATCTGTTACTGTTGGAAGATTTCTAAGTGAGCTTGGGTGGGGTTTGGGGGTGGAGGTAGGGGTGGGCTAACAGCTTCTGACCCCCAAGGAAAAGCAGCTGTGGCAGAAAAGGGATGCCATTATCCACACTCCTGTTCTGTCTGTTCTGACTCCTACTCCTCAGTGGAAAACAAATAAGGCTACAAACCTTTGTTTGTACAAAGAAGACATTCATGACAGTAATCAACTCGATGTTTTCATCCTCTTTCCACGTGTGTTGTTACTAGGCAGTGAAGTCACTGGATTTACTAATGCCTTAGGAATAATTTGAAGAGAATTCTCAACAAGAAATCTTTACTAAGTGTCCAGAGAGGCTATTGTCATATTAACTAAAGATAAAAAGAAATGCCAATAATTTCGTTGTTGTTCCTCATCCTATTTCCATAGGTCATAGTTTTCTATCTTGCAATCAGCTCACTAGTTTATGTTTAGAAGATGTTGGTTCAAATACTAGCTCTGTTCACCCCATCTGAATAATGTTGAGCAAACCCTTGTATTTCCTTGGTCTCAACCTTGAAAGTATCAGTGTGTGTGATGACCATTTCTGACTAATGATGTTCTTGGATCTTCAGTGAAATGGAAAATAAGATTCTCTCTAGATTATGTTTTATCATCTGCTCCAAAGACAACTCTGAAAATTCTCAAAGCCTACAAAATCCCTAAGGGCAACACAGTTGTGATCTTCCAGCAATAGAAGACAGGAATGGTTCAGGAGGGTAAGAGAAGGCAGACATCATGCAGTACCATTTATATTGGTGGTCTTTCATTCCTTGCATTTGATCAATCAACATACCTGTCCCTGATATACCCTCCAGTTCTTAAAACAATGATCTCTGTATAAGTCAAAAGATGGGCACAAATTTCTGAGAAGAAAGAAGAGAATGCGTTATTCCACATCTAATCATGATTGTCCATGATGTACTGATCTTGTCACCATCGTCATCACCATCAGCATCACCATCACCACCATCATGACCTCCATCATCACCATCACTACCAATCACCAACATCATCACCACCTCTGTCACTGTTTCCAACATGACCACCATCACTACCATCATCACCATGACTGCTTTTGTCATCATGACTATTATATGACTGGGATGTAGGTCAAAATGTAAAACCTCCCAAGTTTATTTCAAGATGACTATTCGAAGGGACTGCAGACAGTAGAATCTGAAACGTCATTTTCTTGGGGGACATTTACAACTGTCCTAGAAGTAAACAGTACATATAAACAGAATTCCCCTGAGGCTTCAGATTGGCCTCATCTAGATCCACCCAGAGATTATCACAGGATGTCACATGCAGGTATGAAGTTATTACTGATAAGATTTTGTCATCCTAAAAAGACAACTTCTGTTCATGGTACATGTTCCTCCCCTCAATCTCTTATCAGCCCCTTACTCAACAGTCTTAATTCCTATTTCTTTCTGTAGCTCAAAATTCTGTTTAAACATCAAATGTCTGGAAGTTTCTTTGAGCCTCACGTTTTGTATATGGCTCCCATGTTTGTGAACAATAATACATGTATATAGTTTTCTCATGGTAACCTGTGTATCTGTCAATTTATTTCCCAGACTAAAGTTATCAAAACTTCAACTTCCCCGTGACTAAGAGGGTGAGTCTCCCTTGTCTTATGTCTAGAGGACTTTCAAAACAACAGCAAAAATGTGATTTTCAGATCCTCAGCACAAGTTACACACTTGAACATTGAACCTGGAGTGAACACAAACGTATTTTATATTTTCACAGTCAATTTTATATAAAGAATCACCAGACCTACATAGCACCATGCTGAACAAACAGGACAGTTGATAGCAATTTTTTAAATACTTGGTTACACATTAAATTATGCCTAGCCCCCCTGTCCACTTTGTGGGGAAGCCCTGGGTACCTGGGACTCTGAAGTTCCCAACTGGATGCTGCCCTCAGTCAGGGTTGAGAGTCACTCTCCAGAATAGTCAATGGGCTTTCCAAAGGTGTTGCATACTGATGTTCATGCAACACTTTCCAACCCTAGTGTCCACTGACGGCTAACAAGTGTCCTAGCACCTAAAGACCACAGCACACACCCGAAGATTCAGAGAAGCAATTTCATGTAGCCACAGGCATTTAGTGCAGGCAGGGTCTCAAGACTCCTGCAGTCTAGTGGGGAGCAGCCTTGTCCATGACTGTGTGTTCTGGGGGAATAGGGTTTTTTCAAGATGTGAGAAGTGTGTGTGTCTCTCTGTGTGTGTATGTGTATGTCTGTGTATATGTATCTATGTGTGTGTGTGTGTTTGTCTGTGTGTGTGTATATAGAAATGTATGGATCTAGAAAACATCATATTGAGTGAGGTAACCCAGACCCAGAAAAACAATTCTAATATGTACTCACTCATAAATGGCTTTTAGACATAAAAAGCAAAGAAAAACCAGCCTACAATTCACAACCCCAGAGAACCTAAACAACAAAGAGAACCCTAAGAGAGACATATATGGATCTAAATAGGAAGGAGAAAAAGACAAGATCTCCTGAGTAAACTGGGAGTGTGTGGGTCACAGGAGAGGGTAGAAAGGGAGAGGGGAGGAAAGGAGGAGAGTGGAGAAAATTGTACAGCACAGTAAAAACAATAACAAAAAAATTGTATTATATTCCAAAAAAAGAGAAAGAAGAGAAATAGCCATATTCATCTGCCTGTCCCTGGTGTGTGTGTGTGAGGGGGGCAGGGGAATCAGCTCCTCTGCTCTTGGTTAGATACTCTTCCCACTACACACCATCTAACAGAAACAACTTGAAGAAAAATAGTATCTTGGCTCATAGTCCAGAAACTTCGGTCCACCCAAGAAGGAGGGGTGTGGGGCAAGAGAGTTCACATTAATGGAGGCAGGAAGGGGAGGATGGGAATGCTGGTTATTGGCTGGCTTTGTCCTTCTCCTTCTCTTCTACCCAGCTCTCCTGTGGATCTATACCACATTAATATTCTGACTATGTTCTCACTGATACGCCTAGAGGTGAGCTTCAATCATAAGGGTAATCCTAAATATCATCAACCTGATGGTGAAGACCAACTACCAAAGCAGTCTCTGTTGCATTTTTATCTCTGTGTTCTCTTCCTTGTTTCCTTCCTCCTATGAGAAAACCACGGTCTCACACTATCCCTCCTCCTCTGTAGCATCTCCTCACATCACTAGAAACAAGGCTAAGTTTAACTTTCAAGCCTGTGATGGCTTTAATTTTTGCTCATAGCTCCTTCCTCTGCTGTGCTGTAGCCTGGGGCTCACAATGTTCTGGCTCCAAGGGCTCTGGGCCATGTCGCTTAGATACTGTTAATCATCAATTTGATAAAGCCTAGAGTCACTGAAGAAGGGAGTCTCTGTTGAGGAATTGCCCAAATAAGGTCAGTTTGTGGGAATGTCTGTCTTAATTGTTAATTACTGCTAATTAATTGTTAATTGATGAAGGAGGGCCCGGCCCATTGTGGATAGTGCCATCTCCTGGGCAAGGACTCCAGCAACGTACAAGAAAGCTAGCTGAACATAAGTCTGAGAGAAAGCCACCAAGCAGAGCTCCTCCATAGTTTCTGCTTCAAGCTCCTACCTAAGATCCTGCCACTACTGTCCTCAATGAGACACTGTGACATGGAATTATGAGCCAAACAAATCCTGTCCTGTGTAGGTTGTTTCAGGTCAGAGTGTTTGATCAGAGCAACAGAAAGGAAAAGTGAACACCATGTGAGTCACTTTGGATTGTGGGACACTCACTGAGAAGGTATAAATAGAGGGTTTAATACATTTCTATAATTCATTGACAGGACATAAACCTGCCTGAGTTTGATAGTCCAGAGAGAAGGATGACACATAGAGATGACCAGGACAAGGCTTGCTGCTTGAAGAGGGTCTAGACTACTCATCCAAAGTCCAGCTGCTCCACATATCTGTGCACAAGGTCAATGCTTGTATAATGCTGAATTGTGTCATAACTCTTCACATCACATTGCTGTGACACCTATTGGAGACCTCTGCATCTATGTGCCCAGCCTTTTAAGTAGGAACTATGCTTAGTTTTGTATATGAAGATCACCCTTTGGTGCTCTGCACTGTCCTCAGTTCTAATCTGGTGTCTTGCACCTGCTCTTTCCAATGGCTGACGTGGTCCTGTATTCTGATCACTAATAATTGGCTAGTGATGATGTAATCTTGCCCTGTGGACAGAGTGCCTTTCACTGTGTCTCTGATTCTGCCATCTCTTCCCTTTCAAGCACAAGCTGAATTGGGTTTCTTCTCTTGTGTTTATATTGTTAAAGTATCTTTTCCTTTGTGAAAACTTTATATGTTAGTCAGGGTTCACTAAAGGAACAGAATCAATAGAATGTATATATACTGTGTGTGTGTGTATATATATATATATATATATATATATAAAATAAAATGTTACCTAGTATATATTTGTATGTATTACAAATTGTATGTATTATAAATATATATTTCTATATTATATTATATACATAATTTGTTGGGTACCTTAGGGTCTGTGTAGTCCAGCAATGGTTTAACATAATTGCTGATCTTAGAGAGAATTGGAACTGAATTCCCATCACCTACATTGGGTGGTTGAAAACAAGCGGCAGCTTCACATTAGGGAGATATGATGCTCTCTTTTGTCCTCTGTTGACATCTGAACACACAAATGCACACACATACATACTTTCTTGCATAAATAATAATAAAATAAATCTTGAAAATTTTTTAAAAATTACATAGTTATTGTTAACCAGAGAGTAAATTGATTCTTAATCTAATGATCTTGATTTTCACAAAGATCTTATGTGGACAGATGATCTGACAGAATACAACTACAGAAAATGATTGTTAGTATAGTTCCAACGTGAACATGGGCTGACACTTTCACCTACATTAGTGACAAGATGAAAATGGAACAGAGATGAAACTTGTTAATCGGTCACTCACTCAACCATCAGGGTTATTTCCTTACTGAATCAGATAAAATATTTCCAATGTTAAAAACATTCAATTTTTATGTTATTCCTACTTTAGTAGCCACCATGCTGGGGGCCATCCCTGGTGGTTGACAGGTTCCAGAGAGGAGGTAAGGAGTCAGCAAGGGAAGGATGACCCAGGCATGATGGTTGGGAGAATCTTGCAGCCTGACTGACTAGCAGCCAGAGTGTTTCAGTAAGCAGGGATAGACTCATGTTGTCCCAAAACACAGATCATATCATTTTTGGTTTTGGATGTGTGCTTCATTTCCTCTTGGTCATCTTTTAGTCATCATTGAAAAACTGAGACAGAACAGAGTTATCTTTTATAATCACTTTCCCTCAAGTTTAATCATTATCAATAAATGTCATTTATTACAACCATTTTTACTCATTAACCCATGGCCCAATTTTTGAGAATCCAGAGGCATATGACAGCCTGTTCTCAGACTGGTAGCTTTTGTGGCTTCAAGGATGCTGGACTAAAACAAAATTTCAAAACCAGACCAGGCAGATTGCCATGTCTCAAGCAGTGTGTTATTAACTCTTAATGGTCAGAATTCCCAAGAAAATCTTCAGGCCAAAGTTGCTGCAGTTATTATTCAAATCCTGGCAGAATACAATGTTTACATTTTATATTTGTAAATTACATTTATATGTCTAATTCCGGCATTCTTTGTTCTTTGGTCATATGACATCACAGCGGCTTTACATGTACTCTTTTTTTAAAGAGAGGTCCTGACATCTCATTCTTTTATCAACTTTTTACTTCATTCTTTGCTGATTAATATAAGTCTCTGTGTAGGGCAGAGGTAACTTCAGCTAATCTAACTTTGTTGCTGTCTATGCCACGTAATTGCTTGAGTGTATAGTGGGAAGAGGCTTGTAATCTGATCTCTGGACAACTCCTCTAGCCCACCAAATCTTGTTGACCTTTTTGAGTTTATTTTATTTCAATTATCTTGTTCCCAAGTAAGTACATGGACAGATGGTTCAAGAATATCTCCTAGTCTCATAAAGAGACCTCTAGTTTCTTTATGTGTATCACAACCCCTAAGGCGTAAGGAATACCTTCAAGTAGATAAGGATATTTCCCTAGAGCAGGAGCAATAGTATGTTCAGGACTTTCCTGGTGAAACTTAGAAGCAGTACTCCTAGGAGAAAGCACAAATGATTCATAAGAAAATTTTCATCATCCAATAAAGCCAAATTGTATAAATATTAAAGGTCCCCCAAGTGTGCAACAGGTGGAGATGAAAACCCAAAGGCAGCACAGTGTCCGTCATGTGGTCTAGCGTTGCTGGATCTTTGTCAAACAGCTGTGCTGGACTTCAACTTTTACCATTCCCATCAGGTATGGCTGTGCCACTATGGTGTGATAAAATTCAGTTTCAGTGGCAAGGAAAAATGATGTGGGATTCCCCTCTGTATGCAGTGAATATGTTTTATATTAGCATTGGATAATAAAGAAGTTGCTTCAGCCTATAACAAAGTAGAATATATTCAGGATGGAAGAGAGAGAGTAGGTAGAATGAAAGATATGCCATGTACCTGCAGAAGGAATAATATGCCCAGAACCTTTACCGGTAAACCACAGCCTCATGGTGATACACAGATTAATAGAAATGGGTTAATTTAAGAGTTATCCAGGAATATGCCTAAGTTATTGACCAAAGCAGTATTGTAATTAATATAGTTTCTATGAGGTTATTTGGGTCTGGGAAGCTGAAAAACAAATGAGCAGCCTCCATTTAGATAATGGCGCCCATACATTTGGGCTAACCCACGTGTCCAGGGACTGGGTCCTTGTATGCCTGCTTGGGGTTAGGAGGAAAGTAGCTGAGAGCATGCCTGCTACTCAGCAATCCCACCTTGGCAATCAGTTAGATCGGGTCTGTTAGGTGTACACAAGCAGGAAAACATGGTGCCTTCCCACTACCATACAGAGAGACATTTCCAGGCTGTATAGCACGTTGTCTGGCAGGTTTAGTTTTTACACAGGCAAAAAGGTTTTATATGCTGCATGATGCTTCCCAGAGTTGAGGTAGTGAGCACAGCTCCCACCCAGCAGTCCCAGAGCTGGCGGTAAACATATCTCTGCAATATTGAAAGGTCCAGAGAGATGGATCCAGCATCCAGGGCTGCCACAACCACACTGTTTACCATTTTAAAATTCTCCTTTTCAGAAAAGGATTTCAGATACACAATAGGACAGAATCAGACATAAAAGACCTCTGAACAAGACACAGTGTGTTTTTAAATATGTGCGTAGGTTTGGGGGAGAAAGGAAAAAGAATATAGACAGTTATAAAAAGAAGTAAGTGGTTTTAAAAAATAAACAAAGTCTTTAAAGAGACACTAAAAGAGTACAGGTAGTATTAGATTAAAGGAGTAAAGAGAGTAAAAAAAATTATCCACGTAAAGATGGAAAATATGTAGAGAGTCTGGATTATGTATATTAGTCTGTTTTCTTTGATTTTTTTGACTACAGAGAGACATTTGATTCTGTGGACTGCTAAGTTAAACCAAAATAAAGGTATGTTGACTTCAAAATTTGGCTCTAACAATATGTTACTTTGGAAAAGAGGTTCTTATTTGTTTCCGCAAAGATGAAAATCTATGGAATCCTTCAAGGCTAATGAGATTTGATGGAACAGGTCACCCCCCCAAAAAAAGGTCTCTGTGAACCCTAAAAATACCTTGCCTAACCAACAGAATGAAGCAGTTTGGAGAAAACTACACCCAAATTCCAAAAATAACTGTTTGTAAATGTTTTTTTTCATTTAAAGGGGGTCAATTATAACTGATTAATGGTCACAGTCAATTTGTAAATGAAAAATAAGGAAGATATGAAATAAAGATGAATATTTTGCCTTTGTATGGATCTTGGTTTATTGATACAAATTTAAGGTCAATTTTGTTATATGTGTATTTCTGCTCTTGATTAAGGTATTATGTTTGTGTGGCTCATTTAAAAAATTTAATGTATAATTAAAAATTGCAGATTATAGGTAGCCATTTATAATAGTCAAACTTGTAGCCATGATAGATTTTCTAGATATACAGAAATATATTTCAGATGGGTAGGTATTCTTCAAATCTTTCAAAGACCTACAGAACATGGCATGTAAATGGTTTTAAGAACTTAGATTTTCTTGACAGTGAGACATGTCTGCTTCTGACAGCACCAATTATTTCAAGAGGATGATAGGCACCAAAAAGGCTCCTTTTGGACTTTGCTAGCCATTTGAGCCAAGAAACTGTTCTTGCCTGGACTGCTTGATGGTATGAGGTATAAACTGGACATGCAGGACCCACAGAAAAATGACTGCTGAACTTGCCTAAAGAAGGTGAGATAGTGTTTTAGGTTCCTGCTTTATGAAGGAGTCTGCCAGACATTCTGAAGGACACAGAAAACTACTGATGAAATTTGCTATTACAAGGCAGAACAGATCCTCAAATTTCCTGCTTCATGGAAACATCTGACAGATATTATGGGCCTGTAGGCTAAAGATGGATGTCCCAATGTTACAGAAGAACTTTGGGTGACTGTCCAGGCAACAAGATGTCTCTATCCATTCTAGAACTCTGGAAGCTGCTTACAATGTACTTCCTGTTTATCTAGGTAATATATCCCTTTGGGGTCTTGGAAGAGTTGAAGACTAGATAACTTTAACTTTCCTTAGTTATGATTAGAGGTAAATTAGATATAAATATTGTAACTTGATACCTGTTTTGTTATATGTAATATTACTATGTTAAAGTTAAAACCTTCCTTTTTATTTAAACAGAAAAGGGAAGATAATATGAAATTCCCCTACGTATGTTGTGAATGTATTTTATTACCATTGCTTAATAAATAAGTTGCTTCAGCCTATAGCAGGGCAGAGTATAGCCAGACTGGAAGAGATAAATAGAAAGAGTAGGTGGAATCAGAGAGACACCATGTAGCTGCCAAAGGAGAAAGATATCCAGAACATTTGCCAGTAGGCCATAGCCTCATGGTGATACACAGATTAAGAGAAATGGGTTGATTTAAGATATAAGAGTTATCCAGGAATATGCCATAGCTATTGGCCAAGCAGTGTTGCAATTAATATAGTTTCTGTGAGGTTATTTGGGTCTGGGTATCTAGGAAATGAGCAAGCAGCTAAATGTTTAATTCTAGATTTACCTATCATAACTTAATCCATAATATGAAAAGCATTACCATGGTCAACATGCAGTCATTACATACAGTATGGAGGAGGGCCTGCAATAGCAGCCTGTTTGATGATATAGCTACCAAAACCACACATGGGCACCTCAGAAATACAAGCAGTAATTAAATGTAGTAGAGTGAAATAGAGATGAACACCCAATATGTATTACCTTTATAAATTATGTAAGTTAATTAAGTGTACATAATGTTGAACAATGATGGTAATATGATATTGAATAACCAAATTTCAAAATTCTTCAACATCTGATAGCTGGGTTTTCTTGAAACTGAACAAACTGCATCATCAGATCCATACCTCCAGTCCAGCATATTTCCATTCAACTGAGCATCTTTAAAGTTCAAAAATGAACAAAAATCTGTCATAGTGCATGGGAGAAGATGCTGAGTATGGACTCACTTGGCATGAAACCCCTAGAAAAGACTTATAGAAGCTCAAAAAATGCCCCCAACACCTCTGATAAGAATACAGCTGTCTTAGCCCCTATGGCAGACCTTCTGGGTGCAGTCAATACCCAGAATATATGTGTACATGTGTTTATGCATTTTACTTGTAAATGTGTGCAGATGGTTTAGTTGGAATGGTGATATGGGATTCCCCCTCTGTATGCTGTAAATATCATTGGTTAATAAAGGAACTGCTTTGGGACTATAGCAGAGCTATAGTAAATCAGAGCTAGGCAGGAAAAACTAAACAGAATGCTGAAAGAAAGAAGGATGAAGTCAGGGAGAACCCATGTAGCCCCACCAGAAACAGACACTGGAACTTTAACCAGTAAGCCACAGCGACATGACAAGACACAGATTAATAGAAATGGGTTAAATTAATATGTAAGAGTTAGCCAACAAAAAACTAGAGCTAATGGGCCAACCAGTGATTTAATTAACACAGTTTCTGTGTTGTTATTTCAGTTCTGGGCAGCCAGGACAAACAAGTGGCCTCCTTCAACAAACTGATGCCCACATGGCCAACTAAAATCTACTTAAAACCTTAGAGGGCTTAGAAAGGAATTCTAGACACTAAAAACAAAGTTTAGACACTTTTTTGAATGGGCTTTGCTTGCTGATGGCAAACTACAGTTCCTTTAAGAAAGGTTTTCCTGATTCAGCAGTAGCAGGAAAAAAGCTGCACCATTTTGAAATGCCTGCTTTCTGGGCTGTGCGGACAGTGTGGCCTCTGACTCTTTCAGGAAACTGAGTGTTTGAATGGGGTTTGTGAGCAACATACTATGGCTTGCTTGGTGGAAACATGGACTGGCTGTGTGCCTAGAGATGGGGCACTGAGCTTGGCTCTCAGAGGCAGCTAGCAGCTCTGCCATGCAGGAAGTACCATATTTTCCCTAGCAAAGGCACAGCTTAAGTTTTTTTTTTTTAAAAAAGCACTTAGCATTTTAAGAGACACTAATGTATAATAAAGAATTACAGATACACAATAGGACAGATTCAGACATAAAAGACCTCTAAATGGGTCACAGTGTTGGATAAATGTATGTAGACTTAAAAGAGAGAAGAAAAAGAATATAAAAAGTTAAGTAAATGCTTTATAAAAAAATAAAACAAAATCTTTAAAAAGACAGTACAGATAGTCATATATTAAAAGAGTAAAGATAATAAAGTAAATATTTAAAAAGTAATAGAGTAAGAAAAGCAATGTAAAGATGGAGTATATACAGAGAGTCTAGATTATGTATATTATTTTGTTTTCTTTGAATTTTTTGAGTGTGAAGGAGCTAAGTACAGAGAGACATTTTATTGTATGGGCTGCTGAGCTAAACCAGCATGTATATTATAAAGGTTTCTTGACTTCAGAATTTGTGTCTAAGAATATTTTGCTTTGGAAAAGAGGTTCTTTTGTTTCCACAGAGGATAAGAAGATGTGGATTCCTTCCAGAATGATTTTGTTTGATGGACCAAGACACCCCCCCCAAAAGGTTGTCTTGAATACCCCTCAAAAATTACTTCTCCCAACTACTGACTGAAATAACCTAGCACATAGGATACACCATGAAAGACCTGATTAACAGCTCCCCCAATCAACAGGAAGTAGTCTAGAGAACTACACCCATATTCCCAAATATTGTTTATAAATGTTTGTTTATATTTAAAGGGGGATATACTATAGAGATGGATACTTTGCATTGGTATGGATCTTGGTTTATTGATACAAGTTTAAAGTCAATTCTGTTATATGTATTTCTAATCTCAATTAAGGTTTTATGTTTGTCCAGCTCATTAAAAATTAATGTATAATTAAGAAACATAGGTTAATAGATAATCATCTATAATAATCAAGCTTGTACTCAGTTTGATTTTCTAGATGTACAGAGTTATTTTTCAGGTGGATAGGCATTCTTCAAACCTTTCAAAGACTACAGAATATGGCATTTAAAATGATTTAAGAATTTAGGACTTTTCATGTCAATGAGACACATCTGCTCCTGGCAGCACCAATCTACTTCAAGAGAAAGATAGACATTGAAGAGGCTTCTTATGGTGTTTGATAACCATTTGGGTAAGAAACTGCTCTTTCCTGGACTTCTTGATGAACAGGACATGCATGACCCACAGAGAAATGACTGCAGAACTTGCCTAAAGGTGAGATGATCCTTCAGAGTTCCTGCTTCATGAAAAAGTCTGCCAGATATTCTGCAGGACATGGAAGAAATTGACTGACAAACTGCAAATATAGGCGGAACTGTCTTTGAAATTTCTGATTCGTGGAAAAATCTGCTGGGTACTATGGGCCTGTAGGCTGAAGATGGATGCCTCAACGGTACAGAAGAACTTTGGGTGACTGTTCAGTGAGCTGTCTCTGTGAACTCTAGCGTTTTGGAAGTTGTTTACAATGAACTTATTGTTTATTTAGGTAATATTGTAGCCTTCTGGAGTTTTTGATGAAGCTGATGAATAGATAGTTATTATTATAAATTTTGTTAGTTATGATAAAAGATAAAGTAGATATAAATATTGTAACTAATTCTTGTTTGATACCTGTTTTGTTATATGTAATTTTACTATGTTAAAGTTAAAACCTTCCTTTTTATTTTAACAAATAAGTGGGAGGTGATGTAGGATTTCCCTCTGTATGCTATGAATATCATTGGTTAATAAAGGAACTTCTTTGGGCTTATAGCAGAGCTATAGGGGAACAGAGATAGGTGGGGAAAACTAAACTGAATGCTGGAAGAAAAAAAGAGCAGAGTCAGGGACAAGCCATGTAGCCCAGCTGGAGACAGATGCTGGAACTTTAGCCAGGAACAGCCATGTGGCAATACACAGAGTAACAGAAATGGGTCAAATTAATATGTAAGAGTTAGCCAATAAGAAACTAGAGCTAATGGGCCAACCAGGGATTTAATTAATACAGTTTCTTTGTTGTTATTTCCGTTCTAGGCGGTCAGGATGAACAAGCGGTCTCCTTTAACAGAATGGAGTCTAAATTATATCAGTCTTTAAGATACATAAGATTTCAAATCTGTTCCCCTATGGGAAGTATCCCCAGTCAGAACCCCCAGTATTTCAAGGGGGAACATGTCATTATATTCTGTTGTATGGGACACGAGGTACATCTTCATCTTTGAAAATGTATGTTTTTCATCTCAGCTTAATATTTTAGCCAGATGGTTTCTATGCCTTTCTAGTTATCAGAATCTCCTGGGTGGAATGTGAGAAACAGATTTGAGGGTATGGGTCATATCCGTTCTGATTCAGGAGTTCTAGATTTCAGATTTCTTTCACTTTTTAATTTTTTAAATCTCTCCAACTCCTCCAAGTTTATTTAAGTCAGGCCCTAAGTTACTTTTCCACTCTCAGTGTCGGTGCTATGTTAACTGCTTCAATTACGCAGCTCAGGCCCACCACTCCCATACTTGCTGGAACAGCTCAAGCATAACCAGTCAGAGGATGCTGAGCCATGCTGGGAGTTTGGGATTCCCCTGCAGCAAGTTTGCAAACTCCACACACACTCTACTTAGCAAGTAAAGTGGCCAGAAATGACTTACCATCCCAGAATTTATCTTGTCTATGTACACTATTTCAGTATCGCCTGATGGATAAAAGCTGATAGTAACAACCATTCTGCTGATCCCCCAACCAGTGCATCCCTCCACATGCTATATTTTTAACCAAACCCATTCCCAATTTGTCAATTACAGTGTGAGCTTGCCCTTGGAAAATGGCAAACCCTGGACACCTGGCAGCCAGGCATGGAATGTGTCCTGAGGGTTTCCAATGCCCGTGGTCCTGGAGTGTGGCACAGAAAGCAAGAGCTGGACCTTCAACAAGGAAGCCCAGCTCAGGGAGCTCTCTTCATATCTCAAATTTGGGACTCAACAGCCACCATCCCGTCCAAGTTGCTGCCTGGAGCAGACACACTAGAGATGTGCAGTAGCTGTCCCAAGGATGCCAAGAAATTGATGGGACTCCCCTTTCCCTGCTTAGACCCAAAGTCCGAGATAGACCACATTGGCCTCCAGAACCCATCCAGCAGCAGATAATGTCTTGATCTTTTGACTGTGTCTATCAGCCAGAATATGGGGCTTTAAAAGGGCAGGACCTTTTTCTCTCCAGCCCCAGCTTCTTTGGTGCTTTTGGGAGTGACTGTTGAGAGAGAATGTTAAAGTGGAAACTCGCACACACTAATGTGGTCCCTGGGCCTGTAAGCAGAACCAATGCTTTTTCTGGATCCTGTAGGTTTCGCCACACACTAAGAAACTCTTCAGAACCTGATCTAGAGGGCAGGGCCTGGAGGGGAGGAGGAATCACTGCTGTCATTTGGCATGCTTTGAAGCCTCTCAGTGATCACTCACACTACTGCTTGGAGTCCTGCACCTTGCTGGAACCAGAGACCCCAGAGGACTCATGCCAGTTTATTCCTGCCCAACAGGCCCAGGCTATGTTGATTAGTGGAAAGCTACAGCCTCCCAGAATCTCATGGGCACAAAGGTCCCAAGTAGTCCCTAGCAATAGACTCCTGGTCTAGAGTCCAGGTTCTCTTTGTCTTCTTCACGGCTTTCAGGTGAATGTTGGATTTCCAGAGAGTGACCAGGTCCGAGCACCTATGAAGAAGTGTTTCCCTGCACCCGTGTGCCTCCTGGGGAGGTAGTAGAGATGGCTTATTCTGCTTCTAAGCAAGCTGTCCATCCACAGGAAGCCTAGACAGTCCTGCTCATAGCAAGGACAGGGCGCAGAGGGTACAATGTTGGCTGTGGAATGCCCTCCTGCAGGGGAATGGACAAGGGCTAGGGTGACAAGTCCTGAGTCAGACTGTATTCCACAATCATAGTGTAGTCCAGTTCTTCCAGCTCTGTGGGCAGTGGGGTGGCCAGCTCTCCCAAGTGCAGAGACAGAGCCTCAAAGCTGTTGTCCAGCCTTGAGAATGCCTGTCTGCTCTCGGGCTCACTACAGTAGATAGAAGCCGGCAGGCAGGGAGAAGGCTGGGGGATGGGGGACAGTCTGTTGGGACAAACTTCTTCCAGAAAAGCTTTACATAGAGGCCAAAGACCAGTCAGTGTGCGGGCAGACAATCAGGATCAGCACCCGCCAATAATCTCATAAAGAACAATACCAAAAGAGAAGGTATCTGTTGTCTCTCATAGCTCTTGCCATTTGGTGTCTCAGAGGTCACCCAGTAGGGTTTCCCACCACGGTGTAGTGCTTCTTACAATCACTCTTGCATAAAGTTTCTTAGTGGTGGCGTTCTCTCCTGGGGGCCGTCTCCTCTCTTCCACTACAAGATGTAACAGCGCAGAGTCTGCTACCACCACAGTCTCGTCCAGCTTGAGGAGACAGTTGGATGAGTTCAGATCCCTGTGGATGATGCACATTGGGTGCAAACATGCGGTTCAAGAGGAGAGGCCTTTGGCAAGCCTGACTTTCTGTTGCCAGGGGGAACAGGTCCACATTGCACAGAAAGTCCTTCAGTGTGCCGCCCTCAATGTACTCTGTCAGCAGACTCAGTGTCTTGGCATTGTGCAGAACACCAATGAACTTGAGCACGTTAGGGTGGTCTAGGCTTCACTTTCACCTCAGTCAGGAGAGTCTTCTGGGCTTCCTCATTGCAATGAATTAATTCCTTCATGACCATCACTGTGCTTGTGGCTTTGTGAGTCACTTTGATGGCCTGCCCAAAGAAGCCCTTCCCAGGACCTCCCCATGGGCCAGGTCACAGGACCAGATCTGCTGTGAGCAGCTGCTGGAGCAGCATAGGGATTTCAAGTGGCTGATGTCACGACTGAGGAGCAGGGGCTCCTCAGGGGAGCTGGGGTCAGGAGACTGGGAGGTGCTCTTATTGCATCTCAGAGAACACCTCAGTGTTCTCTCCTGATTCTCCTTGGTGTCCAGGGTGCTGAGCATGTGAGTGTTCATACTTTACATGTGGGAGATAGTCTGGTATCTTGCTGCAGCTGGTCCAGGCACTGGCGACAAGGGTCATGTTCAATCAGTATCTGAAGTGTCTGGCTTGTCTAGTTAATAACATTCTGTAACATGAGGGCCTGCTTGTTGGGGTTTCTGTCCTGCCCGGTTCCCACAGTCAGTAAGCCCCAAAGAAAATCACACAGAGGTCTCTTATAAGTTATAAACTGATTGGCCCATTAGCTCAGGCTTCATATTAGCTCTTATAACTTATATTAGCCTATTATTCTTGTCTATGTTAGCCACATGGCTCAGTACCTTTTTCAGCCGGGCAGGTCACATCCTGCTTCTTTGGTGTCTGGACAGGACTGCAGAGAGAGCTTCCTTTTTTCCCAGAATACTCTTGTTCTCATTGCCCCACCTCTACTTCCTGTCTGGTTGTCCCACCTATACTTCCTGCCTGGCTACTGGCCAATCAACATTTATTTAAAACATAATTGACAGAATACAGAATTGTCCCACCCCCCACCCCAACATCCTCAACCTTCTCCGCTCAAAGAGTCTGAGCAGAGGTCCATTGATCACCAGGATTCAGTCCCCAGGGTGGATTGCATTGCCGTTGTTGAGACTGATGTGCATCTGGTTGACCTCTTTCACTTGCACAGTGGTGGCATAGTTAGAAGAAGCAGTTTTCAAAGACACAGAGAAGCCATGTCTGCACTCAGTGGTGGCAGGTAAGGAGCTGAGTATGACCGAACAGGGCAGCTGGTACTGGACAGACTCCATAGACAGCCTTTCAAACATGGGTGCCACCTCATTGTGACATTTCCCACTGTAAAGTGCAACATGCCCATCCTCAAATAGCACCTTGCAACTCATGCAGGCAGAGCACTATGGGTGATAGTTAAACTCTGCAGCCACCATGGCAGGACCTGTCATCTGCAGAGAACACTGGTGGCAGAATTCTCCAAACTTGGCCCAGGAGTTTTTATGGCAGAAGATCCTCCCATCACTGGAGGTGAAGTAAGCTGGAACAGCCACGCAATTAACTCCCAATCTTCCTCCCACACCCAGGCTCAGCTGCAACCCCCTTTGGGAGGGCCTCGGGCCGATTGTAGAAGGCCACCATGACAGGCAGGATTTCTGGCACCACTGGTTGGAGCCAGCCACTAGGTGCTCACCTCTGCCTCCAGAACGGCAGGGGAGAGAGGATTCCAAGCCCTTCGCTCCTTATCAGAGTCTTGCAGGGGTACATGGCTGGTGCATCTCCTTCCAAGCTCTCAGGAGCTCTGTGGACTCTTGGGGCTGCTGCAGGAGAAGCACTTCTCTTTAGAGACTATAGACACACAGGCATTCTGGGGAAAGGGTTGGGGACTGACTAAGGATTTCTTTTAATTTTTTTTAAATAAAATTTCTTAATTTCTTTTACATACAAGCCACAGTTTCCCTTCCCTCTTCTCCTCCAGTTCCCTCCCCGAACCTCTCTTCTATCCCCCTTCCCTATCCATTCCTCTTCCATCTCCATTCAGTAATGGTAAGACTTCACAGGGAGTCAACAAAGCATGGCATATCAAGTTGAGGCAGAACCAAACTCCCTCCACTCCCATTAAGACTGAGGGAGGCATCCCACCATAGGAAAGAAGTTCCAAAAAGCCAGCTCATATGCCTGGGACAGGTTCTTGTTCCACTTCTAGGGTCCCCACAGACAGACCAAACTACACAACTGTCACCCACACACAGAGGGCTTAGGTCGGTTCCATATGGGCTCCTTAGCTGTGAGTGTAGAGTCCATGAGCTCCCACAAGCTCAGGTCAACTGTCTGTGTATTTCCCCATCATGATATTGACCCCCAGCCCTCACACATAAAATCCCTCATCCCGCTCTTTTCAACTGGACTCTCGGCGCTTAGCCCAGTGCTTGACTTCAGATTTCTTAAGGTTATCCTTATTCCAGTAGTAGGGTTGTATTGATAAAGAAGAGCCTGGGGTCTGGATGAGATGCGCCATCCAATTCTGCACTGTCACCCAGAGGAAAACCACACCTCTTCCTGGGACAGTTTTCTAATTAAAGCTATGACCTGTGTCCTGGGCCATGTGACTTGTGTTATAACGATGAGGGTAGGAGGACCTGTCACACTGTTCTTCTAGAAATCTTCCTATAGTCCCAACAACTTAGTCTACACAACTGGATTCCATCTAACAGGGGGAGGGATCTAATTCTCTTTCTACAGTGAGATGTCTTAGTGGGAATAAATTCTTCATATTTCCTTTGCAGAAGAAAAACTCTAGCTTTTATCTAATTCACCTGGACCAGAAGCCCCTGCAACTTAGACAACTATCCAGATGGGGAAAAGAAATCAGTGCGAACTTTTAAATCAGTTTAAGGGGTGATGATGATGAATCTTCTCCGTGGGACCAACACACTTTGACTGGAAATGAAGAGAGTGAGGGAGCCTCAAGCATCTAATCTAACACACCTGGAAATTCCCAAGGATGGCAATACCATGCACAGAAGACATATTGAGAATGGTAAGAAAGAGTTTAATAAAAATGCAAATGGAAAAGGCCATAAAATCCAAATGAGTCTCGTTCCCTAGGTCATAATGAGCTCTGTGCACAGACCTTGTTAATGGCTTTTTTTTAAAAAAAATAATAATTTTATCGTAGCTTCTATTTTTTCAGTCAGTGTAATTAGAGCCTAATTAATTCCCCCCTAAAGGGGAAAGAGAGGACAAAACGGTGTTTGATCTGAGTCATAGACAGCGGGCAAAGTAATTAGATTCATGAGTTACCTCCCTTCACCTTTCTTCTGGCTGCAGCTTCTGAAAGATAGATGGGAACTCTTGGTGTTTCCCCCTGGGTTAGAAAATGAGTTGGCCATCTGCAATGGGGCCAAAGGACTTCACTGAGTTAGAGATCACACAATTTTTTTAAAAATGAAGGAAAGAAAAAAAGCCATACCCACAAAAGCCTCCAGCTTGAATCCTCTGGTGGTAACAAGTTAGTTGAATTTTGGATAAAAAAAAAAAACAGTTCAAAGTATTAGAAGCATGGTTTATGCAGGGATGGCATAGGTAGTCTTAGTCGGGGGATAAAGTCCTAGATCTAGCACCACAGCTGGATGAGTTGATTCTCTATCTAGAATGTGAAATGGCAAGGGCTGGGAAGGGGCTCAGTAAAGTGCTTTTCACACCAGCATGAGGGATGGAGCTTTAGCCCAAGCACTCATGTAAAAAGCTAAGGGTAATTATGTAAAGTTGCAACCCTAGTGCTAGGAAAACAGAGGCAGGAGGATCGCTGAGTCTCTAGTGCTGGTGAGAGACCCTCTTTCAAAAGCCAAGGCAGATGGCTTTCAAGAAATGATTCATGGGGTTGACTTTTGAATTCCACATGTACACACACACAAATACACACTTGTATACCTGCATACATACACGCACTCACATACAACTAAATAAAATAACATTTTCAAGTTATGCTAATTTGGAAAGGGCAAATGAGGTTATATTACAAAGACTGAAATGATCTATGGAGTTGTCACCAGGCAGTACTGTGTATGTAAGGGTCACCAGGCAGTATTGTGTATATAAGGGTCACCAGGCAGTACTGTGCATGTAAAGGTCACCAGGTAATACTATGATTTTAGTTCATTTTACCCTAGATTCACAGTATAGTCTAGTAGAATTAGTTCTGAACAGTTGCCCCCAACCCATGTGAGATTAAATTACCTCCAGCTTCCATAGTAAAGACTAGGACACTACGCATGTTAATGCAACATCAGGTAGCCCCCACTCACAAGTCACCGGCAATGAAGATGCACAGACAATTAAGGAAGATATAATGTACTTAAGAAAGTGCAGTTCAGATGCCAGACTCCAAAGAATGGCATGTGAAAAGCCAGGTACCCACCAAGTGGCAGAAAGGGCTCAGGCAGTGAAGGCAAGGCCACGTTTGGCATCTCAAAGCAAGACACAAGCAGTCATTGCAATGGCTCCAACATAGGCTGCAAGACTGTGGTAGGAAAGAGGGCAAGGGGGAAGCTTGTGCTTGTCCTCCTGCCTTCAGGTCACGTATATTCCACAACACTCCCTTCCTTCTTAAGGTCCCTTCCTCTGCTCCCACCAGCCTCCTTCTGCGTTCATGTCCTACCTCTTGTTCAACTAAAGGAACATAGAAACGATTACTTCTGGGGACATGTCGCTATACCCATAAATCAGAGCACTGTCCAGCCCTCACTAAAGAACTTTTTCTTGAAGTAAATGGTACTTCATATAGAGACCCACAACTGGGCAATGAACAGAGTGTGAGACTTCAGAGCACTCATTCCTAATGAGGCATTTTCATCAAGTCAAGACCCTCCTCTCAGGGCTCAGAGAGCTACACAGAAGAGGAGGTCGAGAGATCGTAAGAGCCAGAGATGAAGGATGCCCCTAAAAAAAGAAGTGTTATCCAGAACCAGTAGGACCAATGCACGTAGGAACAAACAGAGGCTGTGACAGCACACATAAGATCTGCATGGGTTCAAACCAGCCAAAATCCCACAGGCAAGGGAGGCGGATCAAAAGTCCCACCCCAACCGTGAAGATATTTGTAATTGATATCTGCCAGGAAAGGGAAAATCAGTTTTTTCAACAGTGTGTCGCTGGCTATATCAGATATACTCCAGAGTAGGATCTGTGCCCAGGGGTCAGCCAACACAAATGGACTCCATGTTTGTGCATACCTGTGTGCCCATGTTTTTTGATTTGGTTTGGTGCTTTGTGTCTAGTTTTATTTTCTGTTTGTTTGTTTCTTTTGATTTCAATTTAGGGAGTTAATACTTAGAGAAAGAACATGAAATTGTATAAGTAGGGATGTGGAGAGGATCTGAGAGGTATTGAGGGAGGGGAAAGACATGATCAAGACATATTGTATCAAAACATTTTAAAGTAGTAAGTAATTAAACAAACAAATAAATATTGGTTTGGATTTTAGTGTAAACATAAGAGCTAAACACGGTCCCCTGATATCTGCAATCCTAGCACTGAGGTAGCCAGAGACAGGGGATCCCTAGGCCACTGTTGCTGCCTGCCTAGCCAAAATATATGCGCTCTGAGCTGAGAAAGAGAATCTGTCTCAAAGGAACAAGGTAGACATTGAGAGAAGGGAACACCCTGCACCTTCTGCAGGTCTTGACATGCCTATCCCCCCTCACATATGCATATACACCATACACACATATAGGCATACACACACTCACATATATGTGCACATATATACACACAGTAAAGCATATATACACATGCAAATAAAATAAAAACAAAATTACCAGGAAGCAGAAAAATGCACCTTTAATGAACATAAAAAGAAGTCAATTAATATTGGCCTCAAAATGGCACAGATGTTAGAATCCACAAGCAAATGCATTAGAATAAAACCAAAACTGTATTCTACATGTTCAAAGAGTGGTGATGTGGAAGATAGAAAATTTTCAAGTTACATTTTAGAAATGAAAACTCTGACACATTAGGCAGAACCAGTGGAATAATAGACACTCCAGAAAAAAGCAAGTAAACTTTTAAAATGAAGAAGAGAAATGGCCTAAGATCAAACATGAGGAAGGACATTGAGAAGCTCATCACTGACCAGCACCTTGACTTCTACATGAGTCCCTGCAGAGGGTCTCTGAAAAAAATCATTTAAATAATGACTAAAATGTTTCCAGCTAGAGGAAAATTATAAATCTACACATTCATTATAACACACAAAAAATGATAAATTATGATGGCAACACCAAGTCACACCATAAGCAGATGGCTTGGCAACAACATAAGGAGACGATCTTAAAAGCATACAGGGAAATAAGCCATGTTACATCAACATAAGGAGACAGTCTTAAAAGCATACAGGGAAGTAAGCCATGTTATATGGTGACTAATAAAAAAAAGCAGGTGGAGGAAAGAGCAGGGCCTGGAATATAGGCTCAATGAGATTATTCCGTCTGAAGCATGGACAGAAAAGGGGACAGAAGAAGAAAAGAGACACAAAGACCAGTGAGATCCCGTTGAGTGTGTAAAAACTTCCATAGTGCTAGTTCCATATCTAAAAGGAGACACCAAGAATATTTAAATAAATCATGTTCCTATTGCCCTAAAATGGTACAGAGAGTGACTTCACCATTCAGAAGGGTCATGGGCTCTAGTCGGTGAGACAGAGAGAGTCAGAGTCAATCCTGAGTACAGTAGAGAAGCATGTCACCATGTCCTGGGATCCTCAACAAGACCAGCAGTTTACTTCTCACCAAAACAGGGCGATCCAGAAGGCGTGACAAGGAACTCTAAAAGATGAAAGAAAAAGACTTTCTACCATGTATTCTACTCCTGTAGAAAATTCTAAAACCAAGATGTAAGTTAACAAATAAAAGAATCTACACCCAGCAAGAACTGTCCTTTGAAAATGGAGGGGAAAGGAGATGTCCCAAGAGCAATGAAGACTGGGAGATCTTGGTACTCTGGGACCTGCCTTACAGGAAACGCTGTGGGGAGCTTGGGGTGGAAATAAAACTGCATTAGACTGTGTAAGGAATCTTCAGGAAGAAAGAACACTGATTGGAGCCTGAAGCCGCTGCAAAGACAGCGGGAGAACAGTGTGTCCTGATTTGCAAAATCCCTTTTCTTGGTGTTCAGATTCAAACACAGCATGGTACACCACACTGGGCAAACTCTGTGCTGGGTTCCACCCCACCCATTTTTTTCATATTTGTTTTATGAGACAACTTCATAGAGGAGCAATCGCAGCCTGCACCGACAGGCATATGATGTTTAAAGGTGGAGTCAGTACGTCACTCACGGAGGGGAGAAACAGCTGCAGAGAGCCAAAGGTTCCCACGCTGCTGTAGTACATTACAGTCAGCTGGACATCCTTGTCAGCACTTCGCTCTGTTCTTCTTGAAGATCTAAAGGTTTAACTCCATTCTTATCCAAATCTCAGCCAGATTATGTTTTTTTATAAACTAGTGATTTTAAAATTCATATGAGTCAGAATAACCATAGTAAGCTGGGTAAGAACAAAACTGGACTTACAGTTTTTGATTTTAAAACTTACTTAAAAGTTATAGTTTAACATAGTAAAATTACATATAACAAAATAGTTATCAAGTAAGAATTAGTTACAATATTATATCCATTTTATCTTTTATCATAACAAAGGAAAACTTTAACTATCTATCCATTCTTCAACTCCATCAAAGACTCCAGAAGGACATAATATTACCTAAGTAAATAAGAACTAAGCAACTTACAAAACTCTAGAAATGACAGAGATATCTCGCTGCCTGGACAGTCACCCAAAGTTCCTCTGTACCGTTGGGGCATCCATCTTTGGCCTTCAGGCCCATAGTTTCCAGCAGACATTTCCATAAAGCAAGAAATTTCAAAGACAGTTCAGTCACTTTCTGCTGTGTCCTGCAGAATATCTTGCAGACTCTTTCATGAATCAGGAATCCCGAAAGATCATCTCACTTTTAGGCAAGTTCAGCAGTCCTCTCTCTGAGAGTTCTCTATGTCCAGTTTATGCAATAGTCCAGGCAAGAGCAGTTTCTTGCCCAAATGGCTATCAAACTCAATAAGGATCCTCTTCGATGCCCATCATCTTCTTGAAGTAGATTGGTGCTGCCAGGAGCAGACATGTCTCATTGTCATGAACAGTCCTAAGTTATTAAAACATCTAAAATGCGATATTCTGTAGTCTTTGAAAGATATGAAGAATGCCTATGTAACTTAAAATATCTCTATATAGCTAGAAAATCTAACTAACATAACTACAGGTTTTAATATTATTGATAACTATCCATTAACAACCTATATACATTACATTTTTAAATGAACTACACAATCACAATACATTAATCAGTATCAGAAATACACATACATATAACAAAATTTACCTTAAATTTAAATCACTAAAGCAAAATCCATATCAATGCAAATTATTCATCTCCATATCATATCCCCCTTTAAATGTAAAAAAAAAACATTTATAAACAATATTTGGGAACATGGGTGCAGTTATTTCTCTCCAAACTGCTTCCTGCTGAATGGGGGCGCTGTTAATCAGATCTTTCATGGTGTAACCTGTGTGCCAGGTTCATCTCAGTCATCAGTTGGGTGAAGTAATTTTTTGAGGGTGTTCACAGCAACCTTTCAGGAGGGCGTGGTCTATCATACCATATTGGGATAGAAGCAATCCATAGGGTCTCATTTTCTGTAAAAATAAAAGAATCTCTTTTCCAAAGTATCATATCCTTAGATCCAAATTCTGAAGTCAAGGTATTTTCAAAATATCTATCTTGGATTAGTTCAGCAGCATTTATAAACAAATATCTTTTAGCAGCTGTTGCTCCTTCTTCAGCATTCAAACAATTCAAAGAGAGCATAATAGCATACAGTATCAAGATTCTCTGTGTATTTTCCATCTTATATGACTTTATTTTAACCTCTATTTCGTTTATTTTTACTTTTATTTTTTGAGACAGGTTCTCTGTACATCTTTGACCTGGAATAACTCTGTAGACCAGGCTGTCCTTGAACTCTCAGAAATCCACTTGCTTTTGCTTCCCAAGTGCTGGGATTAAAGGTGTATGCTACCACACCTTGAACTCACAGAGATCTGTCTGTCTCTGCCTCCCAGGCATTCAGATTAAAGGTGTGTGCTACCACTCCTTGAAGTCACAGAGGTCAATCCACCTTTGCCCCTTGAAGTCACAGAGGTCAATATATCTTGCCTCCTAAGTGTTGGGATTAAAGGTGTGTACCACCACACCCTAGCTACTTCCTTTTTCTTTTTTCTTTTTTACTTTTAAGAACTTTAACCTTTAGCTTGCGTATATTTTTAACACACTGGAAAACATTTAGAGGTTTTCTTCATCTTTGAATCTCTCTTTATTGTATATCTCTGTTTTTCTGACCACATAAGTCTTTAATTTACTGAGCAGTATCGGTAGGACTAAAGCCCTGAGTTTGGCGGTTGGATCCAGCCCATTCCTTAGCTTTCTGCGATCACAGCCTTGTGGCTGAGATACCGGCCAGAGCCCTGTTCACTGCCACAACTCTACAGTGTTTCAAGGTCCCTGCCAGCAAGCAAGCTGCAACAGTGTTAAGCAACAATCAAAAGCTCCATAGTCAGGACCGCCTGCTTGAAAGAGTAAGAGTTTGCTCTGGCAGGACGGCCCAGAAAGCTGGCATTTTAAAACGGCACAGCTTTTTTCCTGCTACGGCTGAAAACTGAAAAACACGCGTTCAGTTTTTCATCAACACTATGTAAATGTTTCATGGCAGGACCTCTTAAAAGAGCTGCAGGGTTTTGCAGCTGAAGCTGAGTCAGGAAGCCTCTCTTAGATGAGAGTGCTTGCTCAGACCCGAGAAATTGCTGCTATCAAGAAAACATGCTTTACTCTATTCTTTCCCAAGCGTTCTCAAGCTTTCTGTGGATTCAATTGTCCACGTGGGCGCCATTCTGTAGTGAGGAGCTGCGGGCAGGCCTGCTTTTCGTCCTGCCCGGCTCTCGGCCACCGGCTAGCTTTACCCAAAATAATTACACAGAAACTGTATTCTTTTAAATACTGCCTGGCCCATTATTTTCAGCCTCTTACTCACATCTTGCTTTAACCCATTTCTAATAATCTGTGTAGCACCACGAAGTGGTGTCCTACCAGAAAGATTCTAGCGTATGTCCATCTTGGGCTGGAGCTTCATCGTGTCTGGCATCTCTCTGAGGAGAGGCACAGCAGTCTGCCTAACTTAGGAGAGGCGTGGCATCTGACTGATCCTTCTACCTCACTTCCTCTTCCTGTTCTGTCTACTCCACCCACCTAAGGGGCGGTCTATCAAATGGGCCAGGCAGTTTCTTTATTAGCCAATGAAATCAACTCAAACAGAAGACTCTCCCACATCATTATAGAAAAAAAGTTATATAAAAAGTTATATAAAAAGTTAAGACTGTGGTATACTGGGACATGTAAAGGTAGATGACAGACCACTACGTGTGTGTGTGTGTGTGTGTGTGTGTGTGTGTGTGTGTGTGCATAGATTATACATAGATGATAGAACAAAACTGAAGATCTAAAAAATAACCCTTGCCACATACAGTTAATTTAAATAAAGGAGTCAAGATTATCCTGCAGAGAAAGAAGAGTCTTTTTAATAATTTTTGTGATGGGGGATGTTCAGAGGCAAAAGAATGAAACCAGATGCCCTGCACTAAAAACTATCTCAAATGTGCCATCCACACAATGGAAGAGTTCACACACTGAACTCATAGAAGAATACTAAGTATATATTCATGATGTTTTAGGGCAGCACCTTCCTAGATACAATACCAAAACACAAGTGGCATAAAGAAAATTACCAAGGTAAACTTTGTCTCTGAATATCATTGTGCTTTGATGAACACTATCAGAAACTACAAACCAGTCTGTGGAATGAGAAGTATCATTCTCAAGTTCATACAGACAGGAGAATAGTGGATTCAGGCTGGAAGATGGCTCAGTGATTTGAGCCTGTGCTGTATAGGTGTGAGGACCAGAGATCTGGTCCACAGTACACATGTAAATGCCAGGGTAGCATGACAATCCAACTGAAATACTAGGACTCAGGACACAGGGAATCCCTGGACCAGGCTGAGTAGCTGAGTCAGAAACCTATGGGTACAAGTGAGAAACCCTGTCTAAACATACTACATGAAGAAAGATTGATGAAGACACCTGCTGTCAACCTGTGGCCTCTACACATGTGTACATATACATGCACACATACATGAACACAAAACCACACACACAGATAATGGGGGATGGGGGAGAGAAAGGGGAGAGAGAGGGGGAGGGAGGGGAAGGAGGAGGGAAGAGGAGGAGGAGGAGAAGAATGGAGAACAGGAGGAGGAGGAGGAACAGGAGTAGGCGGAGGGAGGAGGAACAGGAGGAGGAGGAGGAGAGGAGGAGGAGGAGGAGAGGAGGAGGAGGAGGGAGGAGGAGGAGGAGGAGGAGGAGAAGGAGAAGGAGGAGGAGGAAAAAGAATAGTGGCCTTGCTGCTAGGGCCTGACTAAGAAGAGGAAGATTGTCCAGGCTATTTTGGTGAGGTCTCCTTTTCATGATGGGATGTCTGGGAGAGTCAGATATAAGTGGTGGGTGAACAACTCCAAGGTCAGTACAAACCCACTTGAAACAGCTGGCTTAATGGTATGTGGGTGATTTCTCAGTAAGGCTGTTTTTTTTGCACAAAATTAAAACTACACAAAGACTAGATTAATCTAATAAAAGGAAGGCAGAGATAGAAGGACAAAGAGCCAACAGGTCTAATTGAAAAACAAATAGAAAGTTGGTGGAGATGAATCTATTAAAAATCACACATTCAAATGTTGGAAATAATAAAGGTGTGATTTTTTATTGATTTGTAAGTTTCATAATAAAGTTTATAAAAAGTTTGAGCAATAATATCAATTTAGATTTTTTTGTTTGTCTATTTATTATATATATGGTGTTTTGTCTGCATATATGCCTGCATTCCAGAAGAGGGCATCAGATCCCACTATGAATGGTTGTGAGCCATCATGTGATTGTTGGGAATTGAACTCAGGACCTCTGGAAGAACAGTCAGTGCTTTTAATCACTAAGGCATCTCTCTAGTCTCATTTTACTTACTTTTAATTAAGTATTTCCAGCCTAGTCATAGCTTCCCCTCCCTCTTCTCCTTCCAGGATCCCTCCCCACCCATGTCTACTCCTCCTTTCTCTTCAGAAAAGAGCAGGCCTCTTATGTATATAAGACAGGCATGGCATATCAAGCTGCAGTAAGGTTAAGCACCTCCTTTCCTATTAAGGCTAGACAAGTCAACTCAGCAGGAGGAAAGAGGCCCCAAAGCAGGTAGCAGTCAAAGTCCTCCTCTGCTCCCCCATTAGGAGTCCCACAAGAAGACCAAGCTACGCAACTATAACATATGAGCAGAGGACCTAGGCCAGTTCAGTGCATGCTCTCTGGTTGGTGATTCAGTCTCCCTGAGCCCCTGTGAACCCAGGTGAGTTGATTCTGTGGATTTTCCTGGGGTGTCTTTGACACCACTAGCTTCCATAATCCTTCCTCCCCCTCTTACACAGGATTCCCCGAGGTCTGCCTAAGGTTCGGCTGTGGGTCTCTGTATCTGTTTTCATCAGTTGCTGGGTAAAGCTTTGCTGATGACAATTCGGCTAACCCCCACCCTATGCATCTAGCAGAGTATCATTAGGGAGCATTTCATTGACTTTGTTTTTCATCAGTTATATTTGGTTCTATCCCAGATCTCCGGACTGTTCAGCCTAGGTGTCCTGGCCCTCCAAGCAGTGTCGGGAGTAGGCTTGTTCTCATGGTATCATTAGGTCATACTTCAAAAACTGGAAAATCTATAAGAAATGGACAACTTTCAAGATAGATACCACCTATCAAAGTTAAGGTAAAATCAAATAAACAAATAGATCTATCACCTCGACAGAAATAGAATAAGTTGTTAAAAGACTCCCAGCCAATAAAGTCCTTGGCCAGCTGTTTTTAATGCAAAATTCTGCTAGACTTTCATAGAAGAGTTAATACCAGTACTTCTCAAATTATTACACAAAACGGAAACATAAGGAACATTGGCAAATTCATTTATGAGGCTACAGTCACACTGATACCAAAACCACACAAAGACACAACAAAGAGAATTAGACCAATTTCACTCATGAATATTGATGAAAAAATACTCAATAAACTGGCAAACCAAAGTCAATTTTGACTTTTAAAAAGCTAGACCTAACTATATATTACCTACAGTTTTTTGGTAGTGCCAGAAATGGAGCCCAAGGTCTCATGCATGGTAGGCAATTGTTCTACCACTGACTCACACCTTCAACCTAAGTTACACATATTAAATATAAATGCACAAATAGGCTGAGCTTGCACGAATATGAAATTATATTTCATGTTAGTGATACAGTTACAGAAGACTGGATTGGACATGTCCAAAACCAAGAAAGTGATTTCAGAGCAAAGCCTAAGATGATTGCTTCAAAACAACAAAGGGGTCAGCTGCTGAAGAGGCTGTGTGTGAGGCTGGGGGCAGCTCAGAAAGGAACAAAGAAAAAAGATACAAATACAAAAATGATAGATAATGATAGGTAAGTAAGTGGATGGATGGATGGATGGATGGATGGATGGATGGATGGATGGATGGATAGGTAGACAGGTAGGTAGGTAGGAGGATGATAGAGATGATAGATAGATAGATAGATAGATAGATAGATAGATTGATAGATTAATAGATTGATAGATTGATAGATGGATGTAGACAGACAGACAGACAGACAAAAATGAGAACATCACAGTTACAATCAGAGATGCTAAATCTCTCTGTAGTAGCTGGTAGAATATGTCAACGCCAAGCCAGCATGGAAACAGACGACTAAATACATAGCCATGCTGTGAGCTCACTCCCCTGAGTGAAGTCACAGGACAATCCACTCAGCAGCAGCAAGGCACACATTCTCCTCAGTGGGTTTTGTATGTTTAGCAATATAGATCACATTTTAGGCCAAATACAAATACCAAATAGTTAAGAGAAATTGGTTCATGAAAATTGTTTTCTATCATAGAAAAAAAAATAGAAATTAATAATAACTAACCCGAACTATTTAAGGGTTTGTGGGAACCCCAGGTATGTAGGATAGAAAAGCCTATTTCTAAATGGATGGTGAGTCAGAGCAGAAGTCAAAAGGAAACTAGAGGCTACGTCTTACTAAGTAAAAATAAAAATGCGGTGTATCCGTAGATATGGGGTGCTGTGAAGCAGGGCATAGGGAGAAATTTCTGTGTGTTTACACTAGAAAATATTGGGGTCTCAACTCTGTGACCTCACTGTTCACCTGAGGAAAATGATGAACAATCCCTGGTGTAATCCTGTAATCCAAGTCACTCAGCAGCTGAGGCAGAAGGATCACACTTTCAGGAGATTTCGTGTCAAAATAAAAAGTTCAGAAGAGGGCTGTGGCTCTAGCTCCCTGATGGAACACTTGCCTGGATGCACAGGCTCTCAGTGCAAACCCTGGTACTGAAAAACAAGAAAGCAAATGAACTCAAAGGAAGCAAACGAATGGTGCATCAGACATCAGATGCCAGACCAGAAGCAAATCAAACAGGAAACAGAAGCAGTCACATAAAAGCAGATTCTCGGGGTTCCCAGGTTTCCAGGGAGACGCCCCCCAGTTAGTTCCTTGGGCAGCTGAGGAGAGGGAGCCTGAAAAGGCCAGTTCCTATAGCCATACTGATGAATTTCTTGCATATCACCATAGAACCTCCACCTGGCGATAGATGAAGAAAATGACAGAGCCCCACATTGGAGCACAGGACTGAGCTCCCAAGGTCCTGATGAGGAGCAAAAGGAGAGAGAACATGAGAAAGAAAGTCAGGAACGTGAGGGGTGCGTTCACTCATGGAGACGGTGGGACAGAACTAATGGGAGATCACCAACTCCAGTTGGAATGGGACTGATGGATCATGCGACCAAACCCGTCTCTCTGAATGTGGCCAACAGTGGGGTCTGACTGAGAAGCAAAGGACAATGGCGCTGGGCTCTGATTCTTCTGCATGGACGGGCTCTGTGGGAGCCTTCTCAGCTTGGTCGATCACCTTCCTGGACCTGGGGGGGAGTTGGGAGGACCTTGGTCTTAGCATAGAGTAGGGAACCCTGATGGCTCCTTGGCCTTGAGAGGGAGGGAGGGGAGGTATGCGTGGAGGGGAGGGGAGGGAAGGGGGAGAAGGACGGGAGGGAAGAGGGAGGAGGAGGGGAGGGAAGGGGGAGGAGGAGGGGAGGAGATGGAAATTTTTAATATAAAAAAATAAACCATGAAAAGAAAAAGCAGATTCTCTGAGCTCAGCACAGTTGGTGCTCATCCAGCCAGGTTAGGCAGAAAGAAAACAAATACCAGCATCTGCAGTTCTCTGGATGGATGCTGAGAAGGTAGCAGGAAAGATGCTCTACACCCTTGATGTCTGTTAATCAAGAACACGGGAGACTCGGGGTTCTCTGAAAGATACAGTGTGGCAAGCAGTTCACTCAGATTAGATTACCAAAATGGCACTAAAGAAAATGAAATCCTACCTTAAGATTTCTCAAAGAAAATTTTATAGTCTTTATGTACTATTCACTGGGAGATTCTTCAATGAGCTAATGTTAATTCTTCATAAATTCTTCCAGAACACCAATGAGTGGTAAGAGTTGTCAATTAATTCATTGTATGAACCCAGTGTTAGTTTAGATGCCTAAATCAGTGACAGACATGACAAGAAACTGTAGAAATGGGTTTGGGTCAAATTCAAGAGAGTGTGTGGGCATACCAACATGGTCGAGGAGTTAAATGAGCGCTCCCCCAGGTGGTGGTAAGGATGGTGTTGGTTTTCTGTTACTATGTCACAATGATTGACAGAAACAACCTAAACAGAAGAGTCTTGCTTCAACTTGTGGTTTCCTAGGTTTCAGTTCTTCGGATCATTTGTCTCAGTTATTTCTGGTCTAGGGTGAGCGAGAAGGAAATAGACAAAGGCTACATCACGGTGGAGGAAAAGAGGAGAAGGTGGGGCAAGGACAAGCAGGGGAAGAAATGAGGGGAGAGATAGCTCAGTTGGCTGCTGAAGGGCTTGTCACACAAGCATTTCAACCTGAGTTCAGATTCCCAATACCCACATAAAATTCCAGGCATGGTGGCCCACGCCATACTTAGTGCTGAGGAGGAAGCCACAGGAGGATCCTGGGATGTGCTGGTCATCAGTCTAGAAAATCAGCAAGCTTCAGCTCCTGTAAGAGACTCTGTCTCAGAAAATATGGTGGAGAGAGAGTGAGGCAAAACACCCAGAATTAACCGTTAGCCACCATACGCACGTGCCCATGTGTATGTATACACACACCACCACCACCACCAACAACAACAACAACACCAATACCAACACCCCCACATTCTCAGCCATGTACTTCCTTTAACCAGGCCCTACCTTCCAATACACCCTTTCACTATTAACACTCTCATAGGCCAACCCCTCCTCAAGAGAATCACCAGTGGAGACCAAGGCCCTTAAGAATGGACCTTTGGGAGCAGTTTATATCAAACCAAAGCAACGATGAGGGATTATTTAGCCAGCCGATTCTCAGCTCCAAATTCCTACTCTGACACTGTCAGCTGTTTGACCTTGGGCAAGCAGCTCCAGTGCTCTGACCCTTCGTTTTATCTGTAAAGTCAAGGCCTGAGCCGTACCTAATGGCTGGGTGTGTAAGTGCAGACAAAACTAGATGATGTATTTACAGTGTTCTTAAACAGAGCCTGAGCGCAGACGGTTCAATAACTATTAACTGTAACAAGATAATATTGTTGTTAAGAGAAAGGAGCGTGTGCCTTTTGTGGTATGAATAAATGTTTGTAGCCAGAAGTTATTCTTTGATCAATGAAGCAATTTAGAAATTATTATTTTTTCTTTGCATTTAAAGAGAGAAGTCAAGCCATCAGTGACTACTTACATAGCTTACCTCTTGAACAACAAACAGAAGCCTTTGTTTTGTTGTTTGTTCTTGATTATGGAAAGAAGAGAAATTTTTCTGCCTCAATCCAAATATTTCTTCCTGCCATTTTTATTCCTGTTTGCCTAGGACTTGTCTCCCCTAGGGAGCTGTCACTCAGTCAAAGCAGATATATGATCCAAAGAGTTTTACTTCCAGAACTTACTGGCTTCCTCGGGCCCTTGTGACACAGAGCCTTGCGGAGCAAAGCCTGCTTGGAGGAGAGATTTCAGGAGCTCGAAGAAATGTATCCTCCCCAGAGACTGGGGACTCTGAGACAAGAACGGACCCTGAAGGAAACAAGCAATGCTTATCCCTGTGTGTCTCATGCTCAAGTTAAACAAGATATTGGTGAGCAAGCCACACCAAAGCACAAAGAGCAAGTGTGGGTCCACGCAGCTAGGAACACAAAGCCAGGCTCCCGTGGTCAGCAAGAAGCAGCCTCCTCCACTCTTGTCCCCAGCATGGCTACTCTGCTCATTATTTTCAGTGTATACCTAGCAATCAAAGGGAAGGGAGAAGCCTTGCTGGGCTTGAGGGCAAATGGAGCCAGAGGAAGAAGAAGGCCTGTACTCTGTGTTCCAACCTCTGGAAACACAAAGACCCTTATTAAAGGGACCTTGACAATTGTCCCTGCTCTCCTATGCAAGGACCCAGAGCGCCGATAGGAAAGGAGACCAAACTTGCTGCCATATTGTTTTCTCTTTGCAAATAAACAGGCTTCTCTGGCGCACCTCTACTGATATTTGGGACAGACAATCCTTTGTTGTCAGACACTGCCTCATGTGTTATGGGCTGCCATATATATTATGGGTTGTCTTATGTGTTGTGGACTGCCCTGGGTACCATTACCTATTTTGTATCATTCACAGCCTCTCCTCACTAAGATGCCACTAACAGCTCCTTTCCAAGATGTCACCTCCAACATGTACCAGTGTCCCTTGTGGCCGGGGCAAAGTCTCCTGGGTTTGGAAACCAATAGAATGTCATCTTAGTGTCATGTGTTGTTTATCCAATAAGGGGGGAGAGAGAGAGAGAGAGAAAGAGAGAGAGAGAGAGAGAGAGAGAGAGAGAGAGAGAGAGAGAGAGAGAGATCCATAAAGTGTATACAGTGAATTAGTGGGAGGAGATGTGGGGATGCCAAGTGTTACTAGGACTGACAGCTACCTTCCGAATGGCAGATAATGTCCAAGCAGAAAACAAAGAACGTTATATATATATATAGTTGGAAAATAACCAGACTTGTTTTATGGGGCATCCTGGCTGGAGCTGTCTTGGAAAATGCATGATCACTGAACACTAAGTAGTCTATGTTTCTTATCATTCCTATTGACAGAAAACACAACTTTGCTCCAATAAGGATAAGAGACGTTACAGAGTGACCACAAACCAGGAACATGTATACAGTTAGGGACATTAGTGGGCAGGTGCTAAGTATGTGAGGTGTGTGTGTGTGGTGGGGGGCTGTTTTTCTATAGGTCACAGATGGTAGCTAATGGCATTCTTGGCTTCCAGTGGGTGACAGTTAGTGATCTGTAAAGACATTCCAAACATTTTCCTGTGATAATGAAAGGGTTAAGAGGTCAGACACAGAGGTGGATGGTGAATGACTATTGAGGGATATGAAGATAATCTAATCCTACTTTGATCCTTGATCTTCAACATTCCAACTCTCCTTTGGGGAACTTCAGCTCACCCTTCCTCTCCTCAGCTATGGAGGAACAGGGATGCCATCCCAACTCAGTGGGCTCATAAATCAGAGAAGAGGCGACATAAAAGCATCTTAAATATTTTTTAGAATTTCCGGGATGAAGGAGGATTTTTTTGTTATTTATGGTGAGTAGCCTAAATTTATGCTAATGAAGTAGCTTATGGTGGACCCTTGGAGAATTTCCAAGGAGGCCTAGCTAGCCCATGTCTGGAGGGTTGGAGTCTTCAGCTTTGCATGACCTTTGCCTGAGAAAGTAGAGGGGCTAGAAATTGGGCTTGGTCATGTGACCAATGATCCAGCTGGTCATGCCTATTGGTAAAACCCAAACAAAACTTAAAGGTTCAGAGAGCTTCCTGGCTGCTGGGCATATTGATGTGCAGGGAGTGTGGGACACCCTGATTCCAATGTCACAGAACACCTGCTCAGCGGTGGGATGGGGAGGGCATCAGACCAAACCCAATAAAATCTTACCTTTGCTCATTTGTTTTCTTTACAATAAAACAGCAATTACAGGCAATTGACCCTCTTGAAACATGAAGTCAAAGAATAGCATGTCAAAAACATTTTCAAAAACCCAATCACTCCCTTACTAAAAAGGCACACTTTTCGTCTTGCATCCCATAAGCAATGTATCATGATGATCATTTAGGGACTGCTGATAGTGCATGGGCTTCCGAGTCTATGGCCGTTTGAGGCATCCAGAAAGATCTGCACTTCTGTAACTTTTAACTGAGTCCCAAAAGGCCATTCCAGCAAATTAATGAACCTGAAGGATGCCCAGACTGTTGTCTAGTTTGACCAGTTAGAGGCACTCTGGCCTTATAAGACACGTCAACCAATTGGTGGTCTTGTGAAGGATGGATTAGGCTCACTGATGCAAATATATACAAATGTGTTATTTTATGTGCCCGTAATTTGCTTTGGTTCATTTTACATACACACACATATGTGTATCTATAAATACATATATATGCATGTATATATATTTATAGTTATTTATACTTAAATGCTGAGTTCCTTCCAAACCTACCTATTTTGTGCCAGGAAACCTTTATGGAGGACCCAGGGCTTTGCCCATTTGTCAGGAAGTCATTGACTTGGGTCATCCAGCATCCCCTCTTCCTCCCAGGAAGATCTATTACTCATTTTCCACATCTAATATAGAGAGATCTGATTTCCCCAAGGCTCTGGAAGCTCCTTCAGAAGTCCCGCTCTTCCTCCGGCAATGACTGGTGATTAAATAAGCATGCCTGTCGGATTGTAAATGAGCCCCCCCCCAGTGCTACTGAGGTCCTCAACACAGCACACAAGGTCAACTGTGTGTGGTCACCAAGCCCAGGTCTTGATAATCAGAAATGAAATAAGTTGCCTTGCCTCTTTCTTCCAGACACCAGACTGCGGGAGGCACTGGCCTTGTCTCTGGTAATATCAGGTTTATAAGCACAGTTTCTCACTTTTATTCATTTGAGAATTGAATTAGTTTTCACATTTGCCTCCACAGCTTCAAAGAGCCTCTCCCAGCCATCATTTACCACACTATTAAATCGAGAAGCATCTTGTCGGTACATCTGATAATTTGATTCTGAATGATGTTTGTGTTGTTGCTAAGCATTTTAGCCAACAACAATAACGTTAAGAATGTGTGGCTGGGCCTTTAACTACCAACTCAAAGGAGATTTTTGACAACAGGATATAGCACTGGTAATGAAGAGACCAGATTACTTCTCAAGTTATTATGTTTCAATAGGGAGAACTGGATTCAATTTAAAGATATGCCCAGCTCTGGCCAAAGTAACATCTTCAGTTTCTCAGATGAAACTGGGTAAATCTATGATGCTGAAGCAAACTGGAAATTTTCGAGAGCTGCATAGTGAATTCAGAGTTATCAGCCTGAAATTCCAGGTCCTGAAGCCAAGCCCTGGAAGGAGTTATAGAATAGAGGCTGGAAGTACAGCATTTAGACCCAAAAGAGCACAATGCCCTGGACAGCTACTCAAACAAAATACTGAGGTATACCTCAGTTTTCACTTCTGTTAAAGCAAGATAGTAGTGGTTATGGTGGAAGTGGTGGTTGTGGTGGCGATGGAGGTGGTGTTGGAGGTGATGGTGTTAGTGGTTGTGGTTGTGGTCATGGTCATGGTGGGAGTGGTGATGGTGGCAGTGGAGGTGATGGTGGTGGTGGTGGAGGTGGGGGTAGAGGTGGCGCTGGTAGAGGTGGTGGTGGTAGAGGTGGTGATGATGGTGGTGGTAGAGTTGGTGGTGGTGTTTGCAGTGGTAGTGGTGGTGGCATCAAAGATAATTATGCTGCTTAGTTTTTATTGCCAACTTCCCAAAGTCTTGGAAGTCACCCAGGAAGAAAGAATCCCAACTACAGAATTGCTTACATCATATTGTTCCAAAACCACATCTGTGAGAGATTGTTTTGATGATGGTTGCCATGGGAGGGCCCAGCACTGTACCTAGGGAGGTAGACCTGGGGTGTAGAGTAAACCTCCCTGTGCATGACCTAGAGAACAAAGATCCATGATTTATGACTCAGCTTCTGCCCTGACTGTCCTCTGTGATGGAACTGTCACCTGGAAATGTAAGCCAAATCATCCCTCCCCCCCCCCCAGTTGGTCAGTGTCCCATCACAGCAACAGAGGTCAAGCTAGAACAATGATGATAATGATAATTACAGTAATGGTGATGATGATGATGATGATGATGATAATGATAGCGATGGTGGTGATGATGATAAAGCTATAGCTATAGAAATGATTAACTTGGCATTTCACATTATTAGCCTTAATGAAACCGGGGCCAGGGTTGCTCTTTATCTTTCCAACTGCCCTGAGCTCTGGAGGATATTTATCAGAACCCATGGTCATTATCCCATAGATACCAGCTGCAAATTCTTTCAGGGTGCCAACAAAAATTGTTTCTAAACAATGCCAGATATGCTTTGCAAGGCAACGTCAGTTTTAATCAAGAAACACTGCTCGTGGTAACATTTGAAAAGCTCAGACACACATATGAAGCAAGGATTTAGCAACTGGTACCTGTTATGTGATCAAAATAACAATGTTAAAAATAAAAGAATATGAGCAGTCAGAACTGTCTCCATTGGTGCTACTCTGGGCACACGGGTCTGGACCTCCTGCAGATGCTTGCAGGCCTTCTCGAGTGATTCACTTCGAAGATGTAGGTGGCATTACTAGGACCTCACAGCCTTAACTCTGTCCTTTGGTTTCACAGTGCAGAAGTCAACAGAATCACCGTGTGTGTGTGTGTGTGTGTGTGTGTGTGTGTGTGTGTGTGTGCGCGCGCGCGCGCGCGCGCGCGTGCATGTGCGTGCCTGCAGAAGGACTGGGATGATCTTCCCAATAGTCTTCCCATTTCCTGGCGTTTCAGAGGCTGTCTGTCTCTCAGCAGGAGCTCTTAGGGCCATGAAGTGGTCCAGGAGCATTTGCACATGCTGAACGGGCTGAGAGCCTCTCCAGTGGAGACACTGAAACCAGCTTGAGTAAGTGGCGGGTTGTTTTAGAAGCATGTCAACCGTAGGAAAGAGAGACTTTGCTCCGTGTTAAACCAGCCACTGACAGCCAAATACTCTTCGAAGAGGGAAATTTGGTGAAGGCAGTGAGAAGGAAACACATGAAAGTGAAAATGATAGGACTGGAGGGACGGCCCTGTGGCCATGCACACTTGCTGCTCTCGCAGAGGACCCAAGTTCAATTCCCAGTACCTACCTCAGAGGCTGGCATCACCTGTAACTCTGACTTCAGGGGACATGGCAACCTTTGGGCTCCAGGAGCATCTGCACTCACATGTGTAGCCCTGGAAATTGTTCTTACATCTACAACATATGACTAGTTTTCCTTAAAGCAACCATTTCCTTAAATGACCCTGCATCTCTAGACAGTGTTCATGGATCCAGGAGTAAGCATCCATCCACAGTGGACTGTCATAACCTCCTGTGCTTTGGAAGAATCCGATTAGCCCAGGGATAGGCATCTGAGCTAAATTAAGTCAATGAGTCCCTTTGTAGGAATTTTGGGCTGGACTTTGAAAAAGTAAACCCTGAGTACTGACTCCATACCATGAACACTGGCGAGTCCCTTTTGATGAATGAGTAACGGGAAACCAGCTGATGGTTGCTACAAAAAGGGAAAGGGTCTCATTCTTGTTTTCCCAGTCCCTCACTTTGATTCAGCTAGGTTGTAGCATTCCTTCATGATATTTCTCATGTTCCCAGGTTTCCTTACTTTGAAAGGTGTCCCTACCACTTTCAGTCTGAAGAGTCCCAGCTAAGCACACAGGCCAGGCTTCAACATAAGTTCCTATGCCTGAGGTCTGCTCTGTGGGTTACATCAGACAGGTACCCACATCTTTATAGTAAACCATAATTACAAGGCTTTTAGACCTGGCAGGAGCTAACATTCTCCTTCAGTGATATTCAAATCACCTCCCAGCATGGTCAGTCTTGAGGGCCAACTTGACTGGGTCAGAATAAACTAAGAGACCCAATTCCCCCAGTGGGCAGCACCTTCTGGTGGTGGCTCGGATACAAAGAGTTGTGAGGCTGAAGTATTGCTGACAGCTTTCCTGCCTCTTCCCCTTGCTGGTGGTGTGTCTGCATTGCCTCTATGGCAGCCATCATTTGCACTGAAAGCAAGATTCTTCAATCTTCCTATGCGGCCGAGAGACCAGCACCTCTCCAGGAATCAAGGAGGCAGCTGGCAGCAGACTCAACTACTGGGGCACTCACCTTCAATAAATGAACATCTAAGCAAGTCTCACCCTCTCCAATGGCAGATAGTCATTGCTGGACTACTTAGTCCATATGCGTAAGTCTACCTCTAATAGATCCTTTTTGGAGTGTATGTCCATTTTACTAGCTCTGGTCCTCTAGAGAACCCTGGCCAGCACAGCTTCCATAAATAGACCAGAAGTTGCTTCATAACGTAGATGTCAATACCATAGAAACTGAAGATGGAGAATTTACTGGGACAAGAAGAGTAAACTTTCAACTGATGCTACTCACATATTCCTATTACCTCAAGTCCCAGGTTCCCCTCTAGTCTTTGAACATACATCTGGAGCCCTCAAGCAAATGAGAGAGCAATTTGATTCAGCCTTCACCACCTGTACCATCTTAAGCTGACACTGCTGTGTGAGCACGTGTACCATTCATATTAGCTCGCAGTGACAATAGACTGAAGTGCTCATTCATCTACACAGTTTAGACGCCCACACCTAGGGGAAGATGGAAAAGCAACCTTTATCCACTGCCAGACATGTTTACAGGCTCTGTCCAATACAATCTATCTTTTGATTCTCACAGATACACAGGGGGTTGTTGGAAGAACTATAGGTCTGCCTTCACAACTCTTAGTCTTCTGTTGAAACCCTTCTGGGATCCACAGGCATTTCCTGTGAGGATCTGCTGGATTCTCAAAAGTTAAAAGGAATCCTGATTCATCGTGGCGAGGAGTACCTGCAGGCACGGAAGGGCTGACCCATGATAAACAGAAACTAGAACCATGTAACCGAGGCCCCCTTCACCCTATCTACAACATGAGCACTGAGACTCAAATCTTTTTATAAAATAGAAGGACCCCTGGGGAGATGGCTTGGTCAGTGAAGCACTTGCTATATGAATACAAGGACTTGGATTTTGATTCCCAGCTCCCCTGCCAGACATGAAAGCATGTGCCTATAATCCTAGAGCTGGCAAGGTAGAGAGAGACCCCCAGGATCACACTGGTAAGCCAATTTGGCCAAACTGGTAAGTTCCATCTTCAGTGAGAAAGCTTGTCTTAAAAAATATGGTAGTAACTCTGGGAAACATTTTTTAACATTGCTCTATCCACATTTCTATTTTGCACTCCACAGCAAATATGGGATCTTGGAAAATGCATGTGTGGATGGTGCTACTCATTGCTTAAAACCTTCCTTCCCTGTATGGTTTGGAATGGGGCTTAGAAAGTCCCTCAGAACCATTCATGGCTTTTCTTTGGTCTTCTATCTGTATTCCACCTTGCAGTTGTCTTAGCTCTAACAAACCATATCTTTCTAGTTTCCAGTCCCCCTATTCTCAATTTTCCACCCTTCACCCTTTGCTCAGGAGGTCCCAGCATCCCATGTTTTAGTTTGCATGATGCACTAGTAAATGGTCTTCAGTATCTCTTATGAATGAACCAAAAAAATGCTGAACACACGGCTGTCATGATTTCAAAGACAGACCCTTACCATACCATTCATAATCTCCTGTGTTGGATCCTGATATTGGATTCCCATGGAGGACCCACCCTTATGTGTGTTAGTTCCCTGTGGAGGATCCCCATAAAGTATATCTGTGGAGATTACCATGCTGGATCTTATGAAGAGTACTCAAGTTGGATCCAAGTATGGATCCCTTGTTGGATCACTGCACTGGATCCTATGTTAGGTCCCCATGAAGAAGCTTTGGAGTCTGTTACTTTATCTTCCTTCACACCATCTCAAGTCTTCTATATAATGCCATTTGTCCCTAGGTCTCTCCACTCCAGTGTATTCTGTGCTGGATCTCATACCCAACTTTCAGTTTGAAGTGCATTTACTTTGAATTGTTTTTGAGCTTACATTGCTCACCCAAAGCACAACAAAATAATTTCTAGACTTTTTCTAACTCAATTCCAACCTAGGTTTTCAGTTTTAACAACCACATTCCTTTTATAAATCCTTTGTCATCAAGAGGCGTTTTTCCTTTCTTTGTTTGTGTCTTATCCATTTTACTCATCCTCTTTTTCTCAAAGTCCATATGTCCATCAACATACACACAGGTAAAGAAAATGTGATATACATGCCGTGAATATTTAGTTTGTTGTATGGAATGAAATTGTATCATCTGCAGAAGATGGGTAAATAAGGAGACAACATGTTAACAAAAACAACAGAAAAGGGAAGAACCAGAAAGACACATTTTCTCTCATACGTGGAATCTAGATGCTTGTGCATGCTTATGTATGCACTTGTGTGTGTACATATCACATAAAAGCTGAAGATTTTGACAAAATAGTCAGTCTTATAGTCAGGATAGAAGATACCCTTAGTGGGTCTGTGAGGGCATTTACAGGAAGGGTTAACTGAGTAGGGAAGACCCACCCTAAATGTGGGCAGGACCATACCAAGGGTTGGGATCTTTACCTCAATAGAAAGGAAATGGAGCCGACCACCAGTATCCATCTGACTCTCTCCTCCTCCTGCTCTCTGACAATACATCCCTACCTTGCTCTGCTTCTTAACAATATAAATGTGGCCAGCTGCCTCATGTTCTTGACACTACCATGACTTCCCTGCCATGGACTGTACCCTCAAACTGTACCCCAAACAAGCAAACCCTCCTTCCTTGTGCTGCTGAATGGTCAAAAACTGGAAACGGGATGGCTCAGGCTTCTACGGTAGAAATAACTACAACTATCCAAAAATAAAAAGTCAATGAAATTATTCCAAACCTTATTCTGCTATGCTCATAGGTTGGTGCCTAACCCAACTGAATTAGTAAGGTTTTCTCTGGGAGTGAATGGAAGCAGATGCAGAGAGTCACAACCAAACATTAGATGGTTGAACACAGATTATTAGAAATGGGTTGAATCAAGATGTAAAAATTAGCCAAGAAGAGGCTAAAACTAATGGCCAAGCAGTGTTTAACTGAATACAGTTTCTGTGTGATTATTTTGGGTGTAAGCTAGCTGGGCGGTTGGAACAAGGGGCCTTGCTCCCTGTAACACCTGAGGAAGAGAGGAGCAGAGTGTTGTAGGAGACAGAGGGGTCAAGGACACCAGGAACACATGCCCCACTTGGGGATTATTGAAGAGGGCCCAGACAATGGGAGGTGAAGAGGCTGAGAGGGGAACAGGGGTCAAGTGTGACCCAAGTACATGACACAAATGTGTAAAGTTGTCATAAGCAAGCTAATATTTTTAAAGCTAATTAAAATATCAGGACGGATATTTAGGGGTCATTTGATAAACTCTATCCAAACCTTGCATATCTTGATATCTTTTTTTTTTAAAGACAGAATCTCACATATTCTAGTCTGGCCTTTAACTCAATACGAGCAAAGGATAACTGTGAACTTCTGATCCTCCTGCCTCAACTTCTTGAGAGCTGGGATGACAGGCATGTGCCGCCATGCTCATTTTACACAGTGCTAAGGATAGGTGCCTAGGTCTGTGCTTTCTAGAAGAGCATTTTGGCCACTGAGTCACATACCCTGACCTCTTCAAGGTCTAGATGTTTAATGGCATCATTTCTGAGCTAAAATTCTTCCTCCTGTGTACCACTCTGAAACCTTAAGATTCTTAGTGAAAATGTTCTAATCATTCTTTAGGCCCCAAGCCAAACAACTGCCCTCCTGCCTCGTTTCTGCCCCAGCCCCCAGCGCTGCCTTTGGAGTCCCGCTGCTCCCTGCATCTTTGGAACAAGCTTTTGCTTGTGATGTTCTGTTTGTGTACATCGGCTTTATCATCCTTGCAAAATGGAAAGGTGCTTGACAGATGAAATCTGTCTTACTCATCTTTATTTTCCCCACGACACTTGGACACATTTTTCTAGATGTTTAGTCAGGCACTGTTTAGTGACAAAAACCAGAAACCTGCCCAGACTTAACTGAAGAGTTTCTTTAGAGACTGGGGATTGACAGATGGTCCCTTACTGCCTGCCCAGCATCTATTTTCTCTTAACAGCATCCTGCTTGCTCCTTTGGGACTGTCTGTCTGCTTGTTTCTAGTCCTTATGGTTTGGCTGGGGCTCAGTCCACTGCGAGTTGGAAGAGTGGGTAGAGTTTCAACCAATGGGACCCAGTGTTTGGTTCATAGGTGAACATGTGTCACAAACCATTTGGTAAGTGTATGTCTCTCAGTTTTCCAAAACGTAATGTTTTCTCCACTGTGATTGCTAAACTAGAAACCCCCCCCCCTCTCTCTCTCTCTCTCTCTGTGTGTGTGTGTGTGTGTGTGTGTGAATACACACACATGCCAGAACACCTGTGTTTATGTGCAGAAGTCAGAGGCCGGGTTTCTCACTCAACCTAGAGTCAAGCTGATGGCCAGTAAGTTCCAATGATCCTATTGTCTCTGCCCCCATGACAGCTCTGAGGCTATAACCTCACAGACAGACATACACAGAGTTTTACATGGAATCTGTGGATTAAAACCCAGGCTCATGCTTGCAGAATGGCTGTGCCTTTATACTGAGCTATCTCCCAGCCTACTAAGCCGTAATAACTTCTAGAGAGCTTCGTACGGAGTCTGCAAATGAGACCAATCCAAAAAAATGCACATAAGAGCCCTGTAGGAATTTAGGAGAACACAGTAAGACTGTGTCCCTGTGGTTATTTCTCTGAGGACTTTACAGCTCTGTGAACCAATAAATTCCCTTGGTATCAAATTAGTTCAATTGCATGTGTTTCTCTGACATTTGCAGGCGGAAGAACCTTAATACTAAGGGCATCACCATGAATCCAGAAGCTGAAGTTCCAGCACTAAATGCCAGGGGTTGAGGAACCCAAGAACCCAAGAGGCCAGGTATGTATCACCAGTGTAAGAATGTGGATGGGGCAGGGGGCACATTTATCCCTCTATCTGTGTGTTTGCTTGGTTTTACTTGTTCTCTATCTGCAAGTCAACCATGTCATTTTAAGCCAAAGAGACCTCAGAATTTTGTGGCTCCTTGGACAAATGTACAAGAACACATGTGAGATATCTCTCTGGGGTTCAAGTGTTGAAGACTTGATCTACAATGCAGTAGTAATCAGAGGCTTTGAGAGCCAATTAGATTGTGAAGTCTCCCACTCTACCAATAGAATAACACAGTGTTAGGTTCATAGTTCAGTGGAGCATCCAGAGGTGAGAATCAATTGGAGGACACAGGTCACTGGGGAGCACTTAGGAAGGGTACAGTTTGCCCCAGGTCCTTTGCTTCCTCTTTCTCTTCTTCCTGTCTGCGACATGCTCCCACTGCATGATGTCCCACCTTACCTTGGGGCCATGGCGATGGAGTCGTCAGACCTCAGACCAAATGCTCTGAAACCATGTGCTGAAATAAACCTTTGCCCCTTTTATGAGTTGAGTTTATTTCTCTCTGGTCTTTTGTTACAATTGAAAGCTACCATGCACAGAACTCTTCATTCTACATTCATTCTACATTCTCGGTCCCTGAATTGGTCCAGTTGGCCCAACTCAGATCTAGATCTCTCCACTTTTACCCCTAATATCTGTAATTTAGATTTTTATTACTAAGACCAATTAGAATTCATGCTACAAGATTCCATGTCTACTCTTAACCCAAACTATACTATAAAAGGGCGGAGCCAATGGGCTCATTAATCACTTGGCAGACTCCATAGACACTTCCTTAGGTATGAAGTGAGTTGCTGCAAGTAGTGAATAGCATGTCAGCTGTGCGAGTGATACCTGGTCACTATTAATAAGTACAGATCATCTGGGTTTGAATTACTGCTGCTGTGATAAACACCATGATCAAAGCAACTTGGGGAGGAAAGGGTTTATTTGGTTTATGCTTCCGTATAACTGTCCATCATCAAAGGAAGTCGGGACAGGAGCTCAAACTTGGCAGAAACCTGGAGACAGGAGCTTATGCAGAGGCCATGGAGGAGTGTTGCTTTTTGGCTTGCTCATCATGGCTTGCTCAGACTGCTTTCTTATAGAACCCAGGATTACTAGCCCAGGGATGGCACCACCCACAATGGGCTGGGCCCTCCCACATCAATCACTAATTGAGAAAAAGTCTTACAGCTGGATCTTATGGAGGCATTTTCTCAATTGAGGTTCTCTCCTTTCAGATGACTCTAACTTGTGTCAAGGTGACATAAAACTAGCCAGGACATAGGTGAAAAGTAGGTGCTGGAGAGATGGCCCAGTCAGTAAATGCTTGTGCCATGCAAACAAGAGGATCTCATTTTAGTCCTTAACACCCATGTACAAAGGTGACATGGGCTTACATGTAAAGGTAGGGGACAGGCAGATTCCCTGGGGCTCACTACTAAGCCATCCAAAACAAATCAGTAAACCTCAAGCCTTTGAGGGACCCTGTCTCCAAAAACTGCCTGAGGATAAACACTGAAGCTCACCTCTGGCCGCCATACACACACACATGTGTGTGACCCCGCAAACACATGTATCTGCCTCCAACCTGTACATACACCCACTCAAAACAACAAATACAGGTGCAATGCTCACGGAGCCACCAGCTCCATCCGCACCTGAGCTCCTCCCTGGATTCTCACAGGACTCTTTCAGCAATCCAACATCTGTCTTGATGCTTGTATTTTCTGTGGATCAAAACTATGTCTGGAGTAAAATCCAATCACAGTGGCTGTTTTCCTTAGCTGAAACACAGAGTAGAAAACTCCTCTTCTTCTGTCTAGATAGGTGTAAAGGGAGGAGACACCAGGCAGGGTGCTAATCATGTACTCAGACAGACTCCATCCCTGTCACCCATCCTCCCACTGAAAACGTGCACAAGTGAATGGTGATTAGAACTAAGTGGCATGACCCTTGGAAGAGTTTAATACTGGTCTGAAGGAGTCACTGCTTGTAGTGAAGAGCTGCGGGCTGTGTTCCTGCCGCCAAGCACCCAGCCGCCTGGCTAGCTTATGCCCCTAAATAACAACACACAAACTGTATTCTTTTAAACACTGCCTGGCCCATTAGTTCCAGCCTCTTATTGTCTAATTCTCACATCTTGATTAACCCATTTCTAATAATCTGTATAGCACCACAAAGTGGTGTCTTACCGGGAAAAATTCAGCATGTCTGACCTGGTGGCTGGCTTCATGGTAACTGTCCCAGAGAGGAGAGGCAGGGCAATTGCCCGAGGCATCTGCCTCACTTCCCTCTTCCCAGCATTCTGTTCTATCTACTCCACCCACCTATGTTCTAACCTATCAGGCCAAGCAGTTTCTTTATTAATTAACTAATGAAACAGCAGATAGATAGAAACACTCCTACATCAACTGCTCACAAGAGCAGATTGACAGTCAGCCTGATAACTTGGATACATTCCGACTTCCAGTCTCTCCATGCAGATTCCTCTTGTACAGGCTCCTGCCATGTTGATATCTACCACCTTGTAACACCAATGAAGGTTCCCATACTGGAACAGGACATGCCCTACCACCTTGATGGGTGTTCAGTCTTTAAACTGAGAGCTAAGTTAAACCTCTTTATTTTATGCACTTCTCAAGCTTGTGTGTTTTGTTATAGCAACAGAAAACAGTCTAGTATAGGGCTCAACGGCTTTAAACCAAAAATCCACAAGGACACAAAGTAGACTCTCAGGTCCTCAAGATAATGCAAAGGGGAAAGTAGTGTTTAGCTGGTAGAGTACAGCTTTTGGAGACGGGAACTAGTCTTGAAAATGATAGAGACAATGGTTGTGAATCACTCGGATGAACTAAATACTACTGAATCAACACTCTAAAAGATGAATTGATGTTATAAATTTTACCTCAGCTTCTAAGTTTTTCTTTCGTGTGTGCGTGTGCATGAGCATACACAAGTGTGTGGGCACCTAAGAAGGCCAGAAGAAACTGCTAGGTTCCCTGGAGCTAAAGCTACAGGCAGTGGTGAGCCTCCATGTGGATTCTGAGACCAGAATCTCCACAAGAGGTGCAAGTACTCAACTGCTGGTCCATCTCCCAGCCCTTTCTCCTTAATTTTTAAAATTTTGGGACCTATCAGTTTAGACAGTCATCACAGAAGTCACCTGCTAGCCATGGGGGTCACTTCTCATCCTGAGTGTTGCCATCCTGCAAAGGAGGGGACTCATAGTGGTACCTGCATCTTGGTCTTGAAGTAAAGCTTAAATAAGGAAACGATTTGGAAGTTTCAAGTAAATGAAAACAACTTTTTGTGGAGGCCCTTTTAGTAGGAATCCTTGATGGCCTTTGCTTGCCTGGATGGGCCTTTGGGAGCACTCCCGGGTCTTAGCAGGGAAGGATATGATGCTATGTCTAATTCTCACTGGGCACTGGGAGTTTTCTTGCCCTCCTATATCTCTCTTCCCACTGAGTCACTCTGGGAGTACAGCATGCATGAGCCAAATTTTTCTTTCCCTGCCTACTTCACAGACTGCCAAGAAATCCTGATGGAGGGAGACAGAGTCCGGGATGAATTGCTGCTCTTTGCAGTCAATACCTGTTCCGAGGCTACCCTGAAAGTGAGTGATTACTGGCTGGGATAGCTTGCTGAAATGGGCTGATGAATTGGGACCTGCGCGGTCACAATAAAGATTGCCACACTGTTAGAAGACCAGATTAGATTTTTTTTCTGGACTGCAATGGGCTGCAATCATCTTGTTATGTCAGCTTGTTTATTGTTTGGAGCTCAGACTTATTTTCTCTGTGCAAGATGCATACAAAATCACTGCTGGGCACAATGAAATCATTTGAGTAGCATTCATTTAATCCCAATGGTGTCCCCTGTTAATTAGCAGAACAGGTTGCTCTGCCAGGGGTAGGGGAAGGCTTCCCTGGATCTTTCCAGAATACTGTATCTTGTTGGAAATTTCATACCCAGTAAATCGCTAATGAAAATGTCATTTTCCTGCTGAGTTTACCTGACATACTATTTGTCTTGGCCCTGCTATTCAAGATAGAATTACTGTCAGATTTACTACAAAAAGACTGGATTGATTTTTAATTATGGTTTCTGGAACTAAAGGTTAAAGACGGTTTAAGGGAAAAGAGCCATGGTTTTCCTCTTAAGTATCCCTTTGCTTGCTGGGTACTGTGTAGTTAGATTGGATGGCCTTCTGTACCAAGAGTGCATCCCAGCTACCCCTTCGCACTTTCCTTTAGAAGAGGAAGGTCGCACCAATGCCTCTGTATCCCTGCCTCCACCCTTTTAGCCAGCCCAGAGTGTCAGGACGTCAAAGTGGAACAGATTGCTTTGGTTTGTGTAACAAGGGTCGCTAAAAATTGCAACCTTACCTACGCAGGCGACTCGGGGAATAGTCTGATAACTTCACACAGGCATCTCATATACAGGCAATTATAGGGTGATAGATTGGAGTGTCCAGAGGAATCATAAGTTTCCTCTGCCTGATTTATAAGCCGTATCCTTATTTTTTCATAATACCATTTATAATATCAGCTTCATCTAGACAGCTGTCTGTGGGAGTTGCCTTATCCAAAGCCCACGTAGGCAGCTGCTGGCACAGGCCATATGCTGGATGTAAAATCCCAGGCATAGTTAATTTACAGGAAAACTATGAGCTCAGACTCTAGGCTCGAGCCTGAGTTTGAGCCCAAGTTCTACCACTCATGAGCTCTGAGATGATAGGCAATTGTCTTACCTGCTCTGATTTTAGCAAGAGTTTGCTGTAGAGCTGTCTTTCATAACTGGGTCTTGCAAATGGAATGACATTGCCTTAGCACACAGTGTGTATTTGACAAATTATCCATTATTAGAAGGGCTGGTGACAGGAGCGCTATCCAGAATTACACCCGTATGTATGGTGTCCCTGGACAATTCAGATACATACTAAGCCCACTTGGCCACTGTGCAAAAACCAGGCTCCATTGTCCGGCCTTCCTCTTGGCTCCCCACTATTCAGCCTCTTTCTACTGAGTCATACTTGATCATTTTCAGAATGTTCTTCTCACTCTGATATTTCAACCACCGTAGAGCTCAGGGTCCCTGCTATACCTGCTCTTTATCCCTACTTTAGGGTAAAGAGGAGGAGAAACTGGAAGACAAGCAGCACTGGGCTCCTTAGCACTTGGAATTGGATGCACCAAGGTCCTGGAAGGACCTCGATGCTGTCTTTTGCCTTGCTTTTCATAGGCAGCCATGCCTCAGCCCTCCTGATACGTTCTTTCTGCCTCAAACAAAAGAGATTATTGGAAGGAAGAACATGAGTGTCTCACAGTGATATTTTGGTACTAAAGGATGTCTTAAAATAGCAACCTCACACTTTTCAGTGGGGCAGGAAAAACCTGAGCAGAGAGAGAGAGAGAGAGAGAGAGAGAGAGAGAGAGAGAGAGAGAGAGAGAGAGAGAGAGAGAGAGGACATTAAGTCTGGAAAAGCCAAAATGATTGCTAGGCATTATCTTCCCCTGATGGGTAAGAGGGCTCTTGGCAAGGAGTGGTGCACTCCATCTGATGGGCTGCTGGGGGAGGAGAGGAGCCTTGTGGTTAAGTGAAGGCTGGCATGCCCTGTAAAAGACAGCCCTGGTGAGACCCAGCACGGTGGCAGTAGTAAGGAAGGGAGTACCCGTGAGCCTGAAACCTTGCATGCAGAACTCAATGAGTCTGTAAGTGGTTGTACCAGGGCTTCAGCCTTCGAGGTCAGCACACACCTAGCACAGATTCCCTGGAGGGAGCTAAAGGAATGGCATTACCTGGCCTAGTCCATTCTTTGTGATTATCTCGGCTGGTAGAATTATTGCAAACCAGGAGCAAAAGTGCTCCTGTAACCACAGAACTGGGGAGATGGAGGCAGGGGAATCAAGAATGTAAGCTCTTCTTAGGTTATACAGTGGGTTGGAGGCCAGCCTCACGTGCCTGAGATCCTGTCTCAGTGCAATACAACATAAAAACTCCATACGCATACTCAATATGCCTTTCCTCCAGCCTTCATCCAAGGTGCTCCTCTGTCCTCTTCTGCCCTGGGCATCAGCACCGCCTATCCCCGAGGGGCCATATGTGGAAGATACTTAAGGTACAGCCATACAGGAAGCAAAATGGTAGATACTGCGTAGGCACTTATGTAAGCATCTAAAATACAGCGATTTAAAACTGAACGAAGTTGAATTTGGCCAAAGGACTCTGGTTTGCTGCCCTCTGCCCTCTGTAATTTTTACGTTTTTTTTTTTTTAACTGTTATCATACACAGGGCTCAGTCCCTCCATTCTGGCCTGTTAGGTACCTAAGCCTACCCCAGTTCCCCCAAACAGTTAAGAGGCTGCAAAGAGTTAACAAGTGCAAACTTGTTGGAAATGACCAGCGTTAAGAACAGCTATTTTTTTCTGTTATACAAGGAATGATTGGGGACATTGGTGAAAAAAAGAGTTTCTGCCCATGTGTCAGTGAAAGCAGATCATGTTTCAAAGTAAGGGCAATGCCTCTTGGTGTGGGATGGTGATTTGTGGAGCAGGGCAAGACCTGCTAATGCTATATACATGTTTGTGTCCAGCTGGGATGCAAGGTATATACATCCATTGGGTAAGATAAGATGTCTGCATTCCAGGCTTATTTTTCTTCAGAAGCCTCCCACCATAAACTAGCTACTAACCAAGTACAGAGAAGTCTAGATTTCTTCAGAACTGGCCATCAGCAACATTCAGTGATCTTTCATTTATTCATTTGTTCAATATATACCATTTATTAGATATAGCCCATCTTTGGAGATTAAAATACATATGCATCCTGGGATAGGGAGATGGCTCGGTTTGTTGGGTACCTACTGTACTTTGAGTTTGATTCTCAGAGCCTATAAAACGGCCAGGAATGGTGATGCATGCCTATGATCCCAGCAAGCAAGATGCAAAAGCAGGAAGATCCCTGAGTCAGTAATATGGAAGTCACAGTGAGAGACACTGTTTCAAAGTCAAGTGAACAGCATACCTAAGAAAAAACACTTCAGATTGACTTTTGGCCAACACACACACATACACACACACACACACACACACACACACACACATGCACACATAAAGCCAATACATTTGAGGGTTTAATTCTCTATGTGGAGAAACAGTTACAAAAATAGATCAATACCGAACAATCTCCTGAGTGCTCAGGTAATGAGCTACTCACACTAGAATGGAAATGGATAAGAGATCCCTATGTCCAGCCTGGCATTGATAGAGAGGGCCTTCAAAGCAGAAGAAACAGTTAGTTAGTAAGCATAGAAAGCATAAGAAAACATAGCCCATAAGAGAACTGTCTTTGGAATTAAAATATTGTGTGTAGGTGTCTATGTGATGTGTTCATGTGAATCTCTGTGTGTGCATATGTGTTTACACATGTGTGTCTGAGTATATGTGTGTGTCTCTCTACGTTTGTGTTTCATTGTGCATGTGTGCCTATGTGTGCATGTGTGTGCATGTCTCTGTGTCTCTGTGTATGTGTCTATGCATGCATGTTGGTGTCCTGAGCGGAACAATACTGAAGGAGAATGACAGGTGATCAGGCTAAGCAGCTGGGCAGCAGGAGGAAACCGAAGCCTTCTCTGGTGTCAGTCTTCTATGCTTAATGCCACAGGAGGCCATTGGGAAGCAGAATGACGTCCTCATACGTTGCATATTAGAGATGGGTCCTGTTGCCCCTATGGCTTGCAGCCTGGGTCCTTCTAAATTGGGTTCCAGGTTCCTCTTGAATGAAACTCACACTCCTGAGCATGTTTTTTTTCTTTTCTATTAATTGTTCAAGAACTTCATTCAATGATAATAGTCACTCTTACTTGCCTCCTCCCAGTTCTACCCTCCCTTTTCCTTCCTCCCCAGCTTTGTGTCCTCTTTTAAATTTCTTCATCCATCAAGTCCAGTGTGATCTGCCCATATAGTCATGGGTATGTGACCTTCCACGGGCACATGGCCAACCTACCAGGTGCCACACTCTTGAAGAAAACTGATGGTGCCTCTCCCAGTAGCTGTCAACTGTCAGTGGCTCATTGGCCAGGCGTGGGGCTTCATGCCCACCTCCCAGCTCCATGCTGGACTTGATCTGGCTTCAGCTATATGGGGCATAACTTCTGTGAGGAGATAATGCCTGTGCAGGTAGCCTGCTGTCCCTGGTACTGTCCTGGAAGCCTCATCCTTACTGGTTAGCTTTTACGGTGCCGGAAGCACCTATGCATGCTACTGGAAGACGTGACTGTCAGTCTTACTCAGCCATGAACTCTGCAAACTGGGGTAACGGCCAGCCTGGCAAGCCACTCCCAATGAGCATGCTTTTAAACTGGCCCTTTCCTGTCTGTCCAGGTCCCCACCTTTATATCCTTGTCTTCTTTCTGTCCCGTGTGCTCCAAGACCCAGCCAGTGGATAGAATTGGATTCTTCCCAAGCAAGTCACTCAGTTTGTCTTAGTTATCTATAGTCGTATAACAAATAACCGCAATTTAGTAGATTAAAATCTAGGCATTTACTACCTTTCCAAAGGTTGACGATCCAGGAATCCAAGGATCATTCCAGCTCAGGGTCTCTCATAAGGTGGCCGTTAAAGGTTGAATGAGGACATCAGCCATCTGAGGCCATGACTAGAGATGGAGCATCTGCTCTCAGTACAGAGTCCTATATGGAACTGGATGCCAGGCTCAGCTCATCACGGGATGTGGGCAGGAGACCACAGTTCCTACCACGTAGACCCATACTTAGTGGAACAGGAATTTAGCTCCAACTTTTTAAATCCGAGTTTCAAGGGCCTTGAAGAGGCCTTTTTAGGAGACTTCATAATTTAATGTCAATGCCCAGGCCAATGACCCTAAGCTCAGGCGACTTTGTCCTTCTCCCTGGAAGTAGCTTTGGGTTGTCACAAGCAGACCAGGGTGTGCTCCTGGCATCTAGTAGGTCAAGGATCTGGACTGTGCATAAACATCTAAGAAGGAGAAACAAGAACTCCCACCTCTACCCACCTCCACCCTTGACCCCACTCATATTCTCTCCTACCCTACCCACCCATACCACACCCCACCCAGCTACATAGAGTAATCCAGATCCACCTCAGCAATGCAGAGCATAAGAAACACATCTCCAAGCTGGTGCTGACTGGATGGGTTTAGGAAAACGAGGTGCTCTCTCTCAAGCCAGTGGTTTCAGCTGTCAGATGAGAAGACAATGCAATCCACACAGTAGAAACTTAACAAGCAGCCAAGTTCGGTGGTAAATACCTGTATCCCCAGTTTTTAGGAGGCTGAGAATCACGAGTTGGTGAATGACCTGAGGCACTTAGTGAGACCCTACCAAAACCAAAACAGAAAAGACACAGTCATACAAAGAAAGGTGACCCCATTCTGGGCCCTATATGACAATGGCATCTGCCTGCGCTTTAATTCGACAGGCATAAGCCGTTGCAGTGCCTGGCACACTCAGGTCTCCACACACCCAGTCCGCTGCAGTGCCTGGCATGCTCAGGTCTCCACACACCTAGTCCACTGCAGTGCCTGGCACGCTCAGGTCTCCACACACCCAGTCCACTATAGTGCCTGGCATGCTCATGTCTCCACACACCCGTCCACTTCGGTGCCTGTTACGCTCAGGTCTCCACACACCCAGTCTGCTGCAGTGTCTGGCATGCTCAGGTCTGACAAGAAAGCCCATTACCACTTGTTGAGCTGAACTCCATTCTCTCTGTTCTTAAACACCTTTTGGGGAAGGTATTTGAGGCTACGAGAATGTACACTTAGGATGATTACAGCTTCCAATTTGGCCAAAGGGTTTGCAGAAGATACACTATTAACTATTTTCCTGAGTTGAAAAGCATTGCAAATTTGAGGAAATATGGTAATTCCATTTGTATCTGCTCTACCAACTCTTAATAGGAAAAACCAGCTTGCCAGTTCTGTCTTTCCTGTAGATATGGTTTGTGACTCCATGCATTATCTCGTTCTTTTCTTTGGTCATCTGCAATATAACTAGCTTAAAAAACTCGAATGCATTGTCTGCAAAATTAGACGTGTCTATCAGGAATCTTATGAGGGATGAATCTAGATTTTTGATTGGACTGCATTCTTTCTGAAGTTTTTTAATGTTTTTATAATTTATTTTATTTTTTAGAAGTAAACAAACTATCTTTTTTTTCATTTTATATACCAATCCCAGTTTCTACTCTCTCCCCCTCCCCTTCTCTCCACCTACCGTCCCACCCCACCTCCCATCCACTCCTCAGAGAGGGTAAGGCACATTGCTTTGGGGAAGGTACAAGGCCCTCCCTATTATAACTAGGTTGAGCAAGGTATCCATCCAAAGAGAATAGGTTCACAAAAAGCCAGTGTAAGCAGTAGGAATAAATCCTGGTGCCACTGCCAGTGGCCCTGTAGTCTTCCCCAGCCATACAACTGTCACCCACATTCAGAGGGTCTAGTTTGGCTTCTATGCTGGTTCCTTCTATGCTTCTATGCTGGTTCCAGTGGGTTTTTGCCAATTCAAGGATCAACTTCATCTCCTGGCTCATGCACCCTTCCTTCACCAAAGGTCCACCTGGCTACAGAAGGCCATATTGCTTCAGCCAGACCTCTATGATGCTTCTCTGCAGCTCTGCTTTTCTGCCTCCTCCCTCTACCCTTAAGGATTTACAAGGAGGGAGACTGAGCATCTGGATAGTCCAGGTTAATCTCGCTGTTTTAATAGGTGGTTGTTAGTTCAATTTCCTCCATAACTTCCGTTCTCCCTTTGTCATCTCACCTCACATAGTTCACAGGGCCTGGATTCAAATGTGGTGTGTGTGTGTGTGTGTGTGTGTGTGTGTGTGTGTGTGTATGCGCGTGAATGCACATGTGTATCTGTGCATGTGCACTTACCCTCACATGTGTAGGTGTGCACATGAGTACTCATGTGGATGTGGGTGGATGTGGTATGTGTGTGTGTGTGTGTGCGTGTGCACCTACCCTCAAATGTGTAGGTGTGCACGTGTGTACTCATGTGTATGTGTGCATATGTGTGTGTGCGCGTGTGCACGTGCGTGTGCGTGTGCGTGTGTGTGTGTGTGTGTGTGTGTGTGTGTTTGTGTGTGTGTGTACAAGCATTTGGAGAGCAGAGGCCAATGCCAGGTGTCTTCATCAACCACTCTCCATCTGCCTTTTTGAGACAGGATCTCTCTCTGAACCTGGAGCTCACTGCTTTGACCAGTCAGGCTGCCTAATGAACTTTAGGGATCTGCCTGCCTCCACCTCCCCAGTGGCAGGACCGCAGATGCATACCACTGCACCTGGCTTTTTTATGTGGCTGCTGGGGTTCTGAAATCAGGTCCTCGTGCACACACTTTACCCACTGAACCATCTCTTCAGCCCCCAAACAGGGCCATTGTCGTAAGAAAGGGTGTTGATCTTCCTAACAGATTAGGGACAATCTGTTAGGAAGATAATTATCTGTAAAAAGATATTTCATGCCCTCTGATCCTGCTGAGGCTCCCTATATCACATCCCATGAGGTAGAGAAAGAGTCATGCGGCTTATACCATGAAGTCAGAGGGATGGCTTCAACCACTGCTCCACGGCAGTGGGATTCAGGTGGCTGCTACCCCATGCTTTTGTTGCTGGCTCAAGTGCAACTTTCCCTCTTTCTTCAGCAGCAAGGGGAGCCCCTCCACCTTCACCTAGTGCTTCCACAGCCCTGTATCATGTCGTCCAGAATGTGGCACTTCAGAAATCTATTCTATGACAAGCCCAGTGGTTTATGACACAAATATTGTATTTTGCACACTTCATTTGCAGTTAAATTATTGAACAGCTGACAACATGGGCTATGTTCTGTTTCTTAGTGAAAATCCATTAGAGAGCTATTTTTTTTCTTTTTTTGCTTGTTGCTGTTAAATTAGGGCTTTAACGGTTCCAGACATGTAGAGTGAATTTATTTTACAATGATTAAAAATCATTTGGTAATTAGATTTGAATGAGTGAGAGTTATTGGAAGAGCCAAGCCTCACGTTTTGCTTCCAGAGGCATGACTCTGGGACTCACGTTTTGATGATAGTTGCTCATGTGTCACTTGGCAATTTCATAAAGCGAGGTATTGAGTCCAAAGAGGAAATAGCCAATGAGGGCTGAGACCCAGGAAATAAGTCTCCAGAAAGATCTTCATTTTTTTTTTTCAATTCTGAGATGGTCAAGGGCTGGAGTCTGAGGAATGGGCCACCCCACCTTCTCAGCAATTGTACTATGGGTTGCCTACAACCGGCCATGACGTTATAGCATTTGTGCTAGGCAGCCAGAGGAAACAAGACAAGTGAGCTGCGAAGGGAGGGGTTGCTGGGAGGCAGCCTTTGAGGGTTATGGCTAACCCCACTTGCAGCCTAAGCTCTCTGCTTCATGATCCCCAAGATATAGCCAAGCAGCCTCATGTCCCTGCTGTCACAAACAGGAGCTACTGGAGCAGCTAAGCCTTCCCCACCACGATGGACTGTGTCTCCTGAGCCATGGATAAGTTCTTCTTTTTCGTGGCCCTGCACTGAGAGAAGTATTACTATGATCTTCCATTACATTGTAAACAATGCCTCTTACAAGACCATTATGAAGGTTGAGAACTGAATCCTGCTGTAGTCCCATAGTCACTGGCTACTGGAAGAGCTTGCACTGTTGTGTCTAACAAGGAAAGAAGGTGTCCCCCTGACAGTGTCCGGATGACCTAGACAGAGGTCACATGTTAGGACATGTGACTCCATACTTGCCCCCTTGCCTTTCTGCTGGAGAAACTGTCTATGATTGTCTCAAAATTGATGTAAGAGTAGGGCCAAAAGATGAGCTCCACGATTTGGGCATTAAGATGCCAGCAGCCTATTTCATTAACACTTGATAAACATGTCCACGAATACAAATGAACGTCCTGAGCCTCTGAGTCAGCGCGATGGCTCGCTTTGCGATTGGAGTTTAGACCAAGATTACAGACACAATCAGGCTGTTTATCATTCTTCACTGGCTCTCTATTGCCCTTGGGGTAGCTCTAGATTGTTTAATATGGCATTGAGGGATTCTGTAACCTGGTTCTGCCCCACCCCCTCTCCGCATGAGAGCCTTCATCCCAGCCTTTATGAACTCTCTGCAATCCCAGGGCAACCTGTCCTGTTTTGCATCTAGAACTTGCACATTATTTCCTCTGCATGAGCTACTTTCTCCTTACCTTTTTAATTGATTGCTTGTTTGTTGATTGGCTCTCAGGGGCGCAGAGCTGAAGTTATCATATTTGCTGATGCACAGCATGTCGTCAATGGCCGATAGTGGTCTTACTTGACTATTTATTTATTTTGTTGCTCATCCATTTTGTTCCCCAAAATCATCTCCCTCCCTCAGCACAAGTCCTCCCTTTCTCTTGTGTTTGTTATATATAGGTAAATGTGAAAAACACAATTATTTTTACTTCGAATGATTCATCAATATAAATAGTATTGTATTGGAAACTCCCCCTGGGGCTTCCCTCAACACTGACTTTTCTCCATAAATACTGTTTTCTGTATGTTCAGTTCACAAACCCTCATGCTGGTTGATTTTCTATAATGCACAACTATAGTAGTCTGCTTATTTAGCCCACCGATGGACATCCAGATAGCCTCCAACTTCTTAAATCTTCACACAAACCTGATACCATAAGCTTTGGACATGTGCAAATCCTCATGAGATAAATACCTAGTAGAAACTAATAGGTGATGTTTAAATTGACCAAAGCCTACCAGGGATATTATCTGCATGGTGTTGCCAGTTCATATTCCTTTCAGAGGGCAGTGTGACTTCCAAGTTCATGCTTCTTGGCGTATGTCATCTTTCTCCTGTTTTGTCATCCTGGGTACAAAGCACCCTCTCGTCCTCTAGACTGAGGTTTGTTTTGTTTTCTGTTTATAGAAGAGGTTGCATTGGATAGAGAGCTCAGATTAGCAATCTCTATCTGTTTCTTCCCCCTCAGAATCTGGGAACCCCACAGACAAGGGAAAGAAGCAGTTATGGGAGCCAGAGGAGTAGAAGATACTAGGAGAGCATGTCCTCCCCCTTCCAGAATCAACTTTTCAGGGCTCATGGAGGCTCACAGAGACTGAAGCAACAATCGGAGCCTGCATGGGTCTGTGCTATGTCCTTTGTGTGTGTGTGTTATGGTTGTTGGTTTGGGGTTTGGGAGAAACTCCTTTCAATGGGTCTGGGGTGTCTCAGACTCTTTTGCTTACTCTTGGGAACCTTTTCCTTCTTCTGGGTGCCTCACCAGCTTCCATGTGAGGGTTTGTGCCTGGTCTTATTGTATCGTGTTGTGCTGTGTTAAGCTGGTGTCCCTGGGAGCCTGGCTCTTTTCTGGGCAGAGATAGGGAGGTCTGAGGAGAGGGCATGTGCGGGGAACTGACAGAAGCAGAGGGGGGACTCGGTGTTCAGGGTATATTGTATAAGAGAAAAATAAAATATTAAAAAGGAAGTTGACATCTACTCATGTATTGTGGAGGTATTTGCATTTCTGTGGATCTAATTTTTTCTCACCTTTTCACCGGGTTTCTTAATTTGCTTTAAAAGAGGTTGTTTATATATTCCAGATTTCACCCCTTGTTGGCTCTGGTTATTGTAATGATATCTCATGATCTGTCCATACTTATTTACTTCTGTCTGACTGACCATTTCCAACTTATTCTTCAGCCTGCCTTCCTTCTTTCCTTCCTCCCTCTCCCCTTCCCTCCCTCTCTTCCTCCCTTCCTTCCTTCCTTCCCTCTTTTCTTCCTCCCTTTCTCCCTCCCTCCTTTCCTCACGCCCTTCCTTCCTTCTTTCTTCCTCCCTTCTTTCTTTTCTTCCTTCCTTCCTTCTCTCCTTCCTTCTTTCCTTCCTTCCCTCCTTCCTTCCTTCCTTCCCTCCTAAGGTATAAGCTCCATGGACTGTGTTTTCCACCATGTGTGTGCTCCTCAAGTATCCTGTGACTCATGTTCTAAGGCTTTCAGCTCTATCCAAAGTGACTCTGGACTCCCCAAGGACACCAAATCGTATCTTTGATTTCACTCTTGAGAAATAAATGAATTGTTTTATTTGAACTTATCTCTCCCCCTCTATCTCTAAAGTTTTCCACTGGTGGTTTTCAAAATAATTTCATAAATTTTATTTCAAAATGCATAAAACCACAAATATCTGCCTTTAACAACTATGTTAAAAGTTGCCAGAAAGTACATATTTTCACAGACATTAAAAAGAGAATATTTGTGTGGCATCTCCCACTCCTGTTTCAGATACTTGGATGCAGAGTCCAAACAAATCGTGTGTGGAGTGGTGATGAATAAAGGCCTCTACTCCCTATGCCCCAGCCCTGATAGACGACAGTGCAGGCAGTGTGCCATTAAACAATCCTAGGGATCACGCAGAAGAGGGTTTGCTATCACCACCACATAGCTGATTCAGAGACTCTGGCACAGTGAATATGTTAACCCTTTCTTATTCAAAGATTTCTTCAAAGATCCAAGGGAAACAAGCTGTCCTAAGAGACAGGAGACAGCAAATGAACAGGATGTGAGAATCACCGTCCTATCTTCTCATCTGTAGAATGGGTTCTCTCAGAGCATCCTCTGAAATCTGGGTGTGCACTGTCAGTCTTGATGCTATGTCTTCGTTTTCATTGTTCTTGCCTTTGCTCACCTGCCCATAGAATTCCATTGCCCCACCTCTAAAAGAGCCAGCTTAGAGGTGCTTTGCTTACATTTTAAGCCTGCATCTACTTCTTTTTCCTCCCAAAAATGCAATACATTAGTGCCTGTTATTGGCATTGCTATTTCTTTGAAGCCAAGGATACTTTTTTCTTTTCTAACTTGTACAAACTTGGGCTTGGCTTCCATCCAGAGCCAGATCTAGAAATTACAATGCGTGACAAGGTGGATATTTATTGCCTGGTATTATTCTGAGATTTTGAGCAGTGGACTTAAAGGAAGACACCTTGTAGGCTTCAGCAAAGAGAGGGTGACAGTTAAGTTCCGTATGTCTTTACTATTTGTTCAGAGGTTCCATTATTTACCATACTAGATCGAGGTAAAGAGTGACTTGAATATCACTGTCTTGAGTCACAGGGTGAGGAACAGGGCAGCAAATCCCAGAAGATCAAACTGACTTTAATTAGTGAGACATGTAGCATTGCCTGGCATACTATGTTGCTGCTCAAAGATTTTCTAAAAATATATAATAATTAATGATATAAATATACAATAATAATTAATGTATATAAATACAACCCTTGCACAGATAATGTAGCGCAATGGTTAGAGGGTATGTTCAGTATGCACAGTCAATGGGTAAATGGTGAGGGCCTGAAGTAGCCCCAGGAAGGGTACAAGACATTAACCCTTTGCTTGTTGGAGCAGGGCAAGCTTGGATGGAAGGAAGCCCCAGGGATGATCAAAACACAGGGAACACTTTTATCCACCATCATCATCTCGTTCAGTGTTCAAAGAACTGCCATAGCCCTAAGGTTTCTAATTACTAAGTCTCAGCAATATTGGCTGGAAAATATCAGTTGTAAAGTGTAATGATGAAGCCATGCGTCTCCTCTATTAATTCCTACTTGTCAGCTTAGCCTACAACTCAAAAAGCAAATATATACACACTCCACAATTAGCACACAAATACCATACAACACGCACATACGTATGCACACATTCATGATACAGCACACAAATACCATACACATATGCACACATACAAACGCATACATACACACTTGATATATATATAAATACAGCACACATGCAAATAGAGACGTATACAAACCACACATATACACATCAAGAAAGCACACATCTGTGCAACACACACACACTTTTTTATTTTCTTGTTCAAAAGGCAGGCACATCTGTGTCCTTGGTAAAGGCTTTTGTTGTCTCTGTGAGGAAACATGGAATCCAAGCCGTGAAGATTAATAGCTAATGTCTGTGAAAGGATTATGAAAAGGTTACTAAAGCCAGCTCTAAGCATTTTCTAGATTTAATTCATCTAATTTCCTTGATAATTTTCTCAGTTGACAGTTGAGCAACTGAGGCACCATGGGCTTAATTAGCTTGCAAGTTCTAAATGTTGAAAGGGAATAAGGAATCCAGCCAGCCTGGCTTCCAAACCCTTGGGTGCAGAAGGCACAGCTCTCCTCCTGATTAGTGTGAAGCCAATGGGAAAAGCCTGGAGAGACATTACTAGAGCAAGTAAGGAGAGCACCAGGGTTACTCAAAAAGCGATGGTCTCTGAGAAGGAAGTGCACTACAGCCTGTGTTTCAGTTTATCCACCCCTTTTTGATTACATAGAAAAAGAAAAAATGCAGCAAAGAAGGAACCAAGCTGGTTTTCCAGTTCTCCCCAGTTTGGTTGGCAAATACTATGTGCTTTGAGTTTTGAGGAAGATTTCGTACAGATGTCTTCAAGCAGAGACCTGCCCAGAAGTGAGCTGCCCAAAGGCTGCTTGTGCTGACTCCCAGCTACGACAGAAGACACTGCCAGCTTCTGCATGCCTGAGCTATGCACATTACGACTATGTTAAAATGAGCATGCTCAGTGTGAGATCATGATCAAGAGTTCAGAAAAGAGAGGCAGCGGGCCCAGGCCTGGGCATGTTCACTCCCGAGTCATGGACCACACAGAGCACTGCCACCATGGAAAGACGGCAGAACTGAGTGCCTCTAGGCATACTCAGTTCATGACACAGTGGGCCAAGTTTATTTACGTTCATCAAAGGAGTCCCAGTAACCTGATGACCTCAGCTGCTTTCTTGTAAATTTCCCAAAAGGGTTTTAATTAAAGCACAATGAAACATAAAGAAAGAACAATGTTTGGTGTGTGTGTATGTGTGTGTGTATGTGTATATGTATATATATATATGTGTGTGTGTGTGTGTGTGTGTATGTGTATATATATATATGTGTGTGTGTGTGTGTGTGTGTGTATGTATGTATGTATGTATGTATGTGTATGCGTGAGCATGCGCACACAGATGCATGCATGCACGTGTGTGCCCACATGAAGGACAACCTTAGGTTGTCCCTCAGGAACCCCACATTTTTTTGTTTCTGAGACGCTGCCAACTTCTGCATGCCTGAACTATGCATATTAAGGATATGATAGAATGAGCATGCTCAGTTTGAGGTCATGATCAAGAGTCCTATGTCACTGACCCGGGGAGTTTGCCAAGCAGGCTGGTCTAGCGGGCCAACCAGCTCCAGGGATTTCCACTCCCGGACTACACCGCTGCACCTGGCATTTTTTTTCCTCATTTTTTTTTTTTATTAAAGATTTCCATCTCCTTCCATCCTCCTACCCCTTCCCTCCCCTCCCTTTCACCCATACAACCTCTCCACCCCTCTCCAAGACAAAGAGCCATCAGGGTTCCCTTCACTATGTTAAGTCCAAGGTCCTCCCAGCTCCCCCTATGTCCAGGAAGGTGAGCAACCAAACTGACAAGGCTCACAGTGAGCCCGTCCATGCTGTAGAGTTCATGTTCATTGCCGTTGTCCTTGGTTTCTCAGTCCTCCTCCACCGTCATCCACATTCAGAGAGTCCGGTTTTATGTGGGTTGTAGTGCTCAAACAGCAAGGCCATCTCCAAGCCTTAGTGACGGACTTTCAAGGGGCCGCAGCTTCCTTCTCCATATTTGTCAGACTTCACCCCTAACCGTGAACTCACTCGGCAGTCCACAACTCCTCCTCAGGTCACAACCGCCACACCAAGCCTGTTACCTGCACTTATTTTTCTTTTTTTATTGCTTCGGGTCGACTTATTGCATCAGGGCTGTTCCTCCGTGTCAGCGTACCCAAATCTGTTTCACTCCCCGCGAGGATCACAGTCTTCGTGCACCTCGTCGGTGCCACCACACTTGCGCGCATTTCCCGAGCCCTGGTCCCTTCTCTTTCCTTGGAACATCCACTAAGAACCCTTTCACAGCCTTCTTAGTCTCCTTCCTTCCCTCCCTTTCTGCCATCGTTTTTTCTTTTCTTCAAAGGGGTGGCTCCAGGGATCTGCCTGTGTCAGCCTCCCTGGGGCTGGGACTGTAGAAAAAAGACCATGCCTGATTTTATTTTTTAATGTGGGTTCTGGGAGATTGGAGTCAAGTCATTGTGCTAGTGAGGTCTGCATGTTACAGACTGAGCTTGCTCCGCCTCTAGACTTTCCAGTTTCAAGTCTTTCTATCTAGTTAGTAAGATCTCCTCTAGCCTGGGTTTATACAGAATCTCTCTCATATTCTCTTATTTCTTTAAAACACAGATGTATCTGTTCCATCACACATTTTTATGTTATGGGTTTTTGTTTTTTTTTTTGGTCATGTAATTGACATGGGAACCAGATGGAGAATCAGCAGGTTCTACAGACTGAATTAACCACAGCTTTCCCCACAGATTGGGACACCATAGTAAGTTCCAACTCAGTAAGGCAGAACCAAACCATGATGGCGGCCTCCTGCCTCCTGAATCCCAACCCTTGCTGCTGCTGCTGCTGCTGCTGCTGCTGCTGCTGCTGGTGGTGGTGGTGGTGGCGGTGTGTGTGTGTGTGTGTGTGTGTGTGTGTGGTCTCCTGGTTGCTACAGCAGCCTCCTACCATTTGAAAAGCAGGCAATGGCCAGAGTAAAACTCTGAGGAAAGGAGGTTCCTGAACCCAAACAAAGGGATTAATTTCCACCTCATATCCCCAACTGCACCCAGCTGGGTGTGGTTCTGGGAGTCCGGACCATTTGTCTGTGAAGGAGAGAGAGTTTGAAACACAGAATCCTAGATCGCAATATCCACCAGGGAAACGGCACCCACACCCTGGCAGAACTGGACTGAGACAGCAGGTTCCTGCTTGCTGTGAGAAATGGGGGACAGCTGGAAGTTGTGTGCACATGAATGAGCCAGCAGCCTGGCTCTGCTGTAGGTGGGAGCCACTCTAAGGAACAACTAGCTTGGCTTGTTTCTGGTCAGGTCTTAGCATGCAAATGTTGGTGTAAAAGTTTAGTTCAAGGCTCAAAGCACCTGGTATCTGTCACCTAAGCTGGGGTAGGGGTGGAAAACTGGCTTGGTTGCTTCTTTTCCTCCTTTTGCTTTTCATTTCCTCTTCCCTTCTTTCTCAGTCCTTCCTCTCTCCCTCTCCTGCCCTTCCTCTTCTTCTCTTCTCTTCCCTTCCCTTTCCTGCCCCTTTTTCATTCTTTCTGCACTTCCCCTCCTTCTTTATACTCCCTCCTTATTCTTTCCTTCTGTCTCACTCCTCTCTTCCCTTCCCTCCTCCGTCACTCCCACTCCGGAACTCGCCAGTCTCAGCACACCCCTCCCACGCAGACCTGGAGCAGCCGCCCGGTGTTTGATCAACACTTGAAGTGGCTGCAAATACTCTCGCTTCTCATTTAAATCTGTATCGATCTCCCAAATGGGAAACAGGCAGCCAAAATAAATTACATAAATAGAGTTAATCGGGATGGAGCCTGGGGCGTGAGGGGAATCTGGTCCTGGCGAGTAGATTCTGCTGATGTGGAAATGCGGCCGAGATGAAATATGGAGAGAGGAAAACAAACAACGGCCAGTGTCTGAGAAGTAGGAATTACCCAGAAGTCAGCCAGGGTCTCCTCAGGCAGACCCACTGGCTCTGTGACTCAGGGGTGGGATGCACAGGCTTCTTCTTTTCTCTTAAGGAGACGCCTCCCTAGGAAAGCAGACATCCGAGAGAGCTAGGGGAAGCCCAATTACAATAGCTCTGGGGCTACTTTCTAGCTCCAGGCTTTTCAAAAGAAATGATGCATGGGTCTGCTTAAGAATTAAACAACAACAACAACAATAACAGAAACAAAACCAGTAGAGGTCTGCAAGGTGTAGGTCTTTTGGGTGTGTGCCTTGTGCAGACGTATGTTGCTTTTGTTTAATTTTTCCTGACTTTGACTCAGGGAACCATCAGAAGCGGGGTGGGCATATGATGCAGTCAGTCTTAGCCAACCAGCTTTCATCCCTGACCTCAGGAGGATTAGGTCAGGGATGGATTAAGTCCATCCAAGGTCAATGTTTTCTGTTACCCGGACTGATTTTGTTTGCTTAAGTGATTTAACGGCCAGCATTTAAGCCATTGGGGCTTTTTATATAAAATCATGGATTTCTGGCTTAGCTTTAAAATTTTAGTTGATGTGGTAACTCTGGGCTTTCCTCCCACGTGGTACCAGTTAGTTGGCATTGACCAATAACTGCCCCTTCTGACAGATGAGCTTAGGCTCTTCCAGATACCTTACCTAGCTGGAATCTTGGCTGCCTTGCCTCTTTCTTCCATGCATACTTGAGTTTCTAAGATGCCCTAGGTTGGGAGGGGACAGGTTTGGGGGCTTCTGTTGTTCTGAGAAGGGGTCTCAGTAGCACTGTTGGCTTCAAAGCTGTTGTGTAGCTAGATGGTCTTGAACTTCTGATCCTCCTGTCTCTGCCTCCTGAGTACTGGGAGTTCAGGTTTGTACCACCACACGGAGTTTATATGGTGCTGGGGAGTGACGGGGCCTTCGGGAATGGGAGGCAAGCGCCCTACCAGCAGAGCCACGTCCCCAGCCCTGAGCAACTCCAGCATTAGGCCGTTATCTGATTTTATTTCACAGCAGATAGCAATGACGGAGAGCTCAGATGTCACCATCCACTCCGACTTCTCTCTCTACATCTGAGGCAGCTGGCTTCTGAGAAGGGAAGGGGGCTGTTTGAAGTCTTAGTGTCAGTGGGAAGAGAATCCCTTGCCTCTTTGTTATTGTCTTCAGGAGCTGGCAGAGAGGGCAAGCTGTCATGGGTCCCCTGGAGGGGAAGGCTGTAAGATGCAGCCCATTAAAGGTGCTGATGTTGGGAGTGTCCATCCCACCCAACAGGGAGTGGGTATTTTTAGACAGCAGAGTTGAAAGTCCTCTCTCAAATTGCCTTTCACGGGTGGATGCCAGCTCTTCTTTTTGCCGGAATTGAAGGCTGGCTAAAACCAAAACATTCTTCTCCTACCATTAAAAAGATACAACAACATTCCCAACCTTTTTTCTAAAGTGGATACGACTTTACAAGCTTACAAATAGGGAAAAAAAATCTGTCTTCATCCGTTTGTGTACATGTTCTGCCTCCGCTGGGCAGCCTGTGTGTCCTGTACAATCCTAACTTACAGAGATGAAATGATTCGGGTTCCTTCTGCTCTCAGTAGAGCCACAGTCCTGAAACAGAGGCCACATGCATCCGATGAAGAGAGAAACTGTGTGTTCCTGGGTGGTAGCTACTCTTTTTAAAGATGAGTACGCACATGTTCAAACTTCCTCCACCCCCTGCCAGTCCCTGCTACATCACTGTGGCTCCTATGAGAGATCCATCGCACCCTAGAGATTTGAAAGAGTACCCTACCATGTTAGTTACTGCCCTCAGCTCTGTGACAGAATATCAGAAAGAGGAAACGACAGGAGATCTGTTCTCATTCCCAGCTCAGAAGGTACAAGTCCATGATGATAGGAAAGGCGGGACAACTAGAATAGCTAGGTTCATGGTTGCAGGAACTTTGACACATGGCCTGTTCACATCTTAGCAGAGGTAAGCTGGAAGACAAGCTGGGCTATGACTCACCAGCTGCGCTCCACAACCTCCCCAGAGTGCCCCTATCTGGGAACCAGTGCTCAAACACACATGCCTATGTGGGGACATTTCCCACTCAAGTTGTGACACCCTTTAGCTAATGTTTTACAGCGTATAATACAGTCGTGGGACATAGAATCATAAAATCATGAGAGATTCAGGAAACTGTCTGTAGTCCCATGTGTCAGGCAGATGACAATAAAGTAGGATAGGGAAGAGAGAGACACAAAGCTTCAGGGCAGACAAGGACCAGACCACACAAAGGGTCCCGTGAGGGAGGCAGACCTGACAGTACCAGAAAGAGACATGGAGCTGAGCAAAGGACCTAGAGCTGAGTCCTGAGGGAGGCGAGGATAGCAGGGTCCTAGACAGGGAAGACTTGTGAGAAATGTGTTCTTGGAAGGTCATCGTGGACGGGATACAGTCTACAGCAAAGTGAAAGAGGCTCCTGTGGTGACCAATAAAGATTGTGGACTGGACAGACTCCAGAGTCACCTAGGAGGCAAGCTTCTGGACACACCTGTGAGGAATTAGCTTGATTAGGAAAATTGAGGGTGACAGACTCTTACTAAATGTGGGAGGACCATTCCCTGGGCTGCGGCAGTGGACAGCATCACAGAGAGAAAGGGAGCTGAGCAGCAGCCTTTGTCCTTCTCTCCTTCTCTGCTTTCTGATATGCAGCATGACTAGCTGTGTTGACTGAGGTTTCTCTTTCCTCTCCGATTCCCACAATCATTAAGTCCAAAGAAATCACACAGAGGTCTACATTAACTATAAACTGATTGGCCCATTAGCTCAGGCTTATTTTTAACTCTTATAACTTATATTAGCCCATTATTCTTGTCTATGTTAGCCATGTAACTTGGTACCTTTTTCAGGGAGGCAGTCACATCTTGCTTCTTCTGTGGCTGGGTCAGGACTGCCTAAAGAGCATTCCTCTTCCCAGAATTCTCCTGTTCTCATTGCCCCGCCTCTACTTCCTGCCTGGCTACTGGCCAATCAGCATTTATTTAAAATATAATTGACAGGATATAGACCACTGTCCCACACCACAGCTGCCTCAGTCTGACACCATGCCTTCCTGCATCATGAATTATTTCCTCAGATTCAGAGCCAAAACAAACCCTTCCTTCCTTGAATTACATTTGTCATAACAATGGGAAAAATAACCAAGAAAATACCTTTTTGTCCAAAGTAAGGATTGAGGGACCCAGTCGTCTTTCATGCCTGTCCAGAAAAGGTGCTCGGCAAACATTTGTTTAGAGATAAATGATGAAGTCTCAAGAGTCACTTAGCTCTTCCACCCAGCTGGAGTCACCCTGTTAGTTCTCCTGTCTCCCACGAACAAGGTTAGACACATGGTCACACAGGGTATGGGATGAGTATTTCTCATCTGTAAAATGCTTTTCTGGGTAAAGTACTTCAACTTTCTTAGTAGTAATTGCACTATAATACCTCAGGAACCCCAGGTGTGTACTCAGAAATTAATGGGGCTACCAGACTCATTTGCTACTGGGGGGGTCCCAGGGTCTCTTTCTACAAAGGAGCATTCTCCATGCATGTGCACAGAACGAGGCCCTGGAGGACTTTTGAGAGCAATGGCTGCTCTCAAAGGTGAGCCTGAGGTGTCTGCAAGCTCTGGAGGAGGGGACTGCTCTGGGGACAGAGGCAGAAGGCACTCCATGATCAAGAACATTATTTCGGTAAATGAGGGGAACACAACAATTATTTCCACTCAAAAGCTGATAATGAATAGACATGTTATTTATTCATTCATTAAACTTAGGCAAACAAGCAACCAAAGTGGAAGCCGTCTGGCCATACTTTTAATGAATCTGCCACATTTCTGAGTGAAATGTGAGTCGCACAGATAAAATGCTGAACTCAGAAATGTCTTACCAGCACAGGAAGCCACCCTTCCAGCCTTAATTAAAAGAAATCAACAACTTCCGCTTTGCAATGGGTGATGTTGGAAATCAAACAGGAGAACTTAAAGGCACACTTACTAGGCAGGCTGGCCTGGGCTCACCGAAGCCTAGGGACTCCGTGAGTCTGTTGGAAAGACCCCCTTGCCCTAGATTTACAAGGCAACTGTAACACCAGAAATGGTCAAGATGCTTCAGGAAATGAAGGTGACTTCAGGACATCTGATCTTTTTGATGATACTTTGGTGAGATTCATTAACTCTTATTCAATTTTTCCCTATAAGCTCCCTCAAGCTGTAACCATTTGAGTGCATACTATGACCCAGGTACAGTACCATGGGTATAAAATGCTAAGCTAGAATAAGCATTATCTCAGATCCTGCAGTAGAGAAAATGTACATTTCTTTTGTTTTAGCATATGTGTGTACACATGCACACATGCGTGTATGTGTACGTAGTGTGCGTGTGGAGCACGTTGGTGTGGGTGTGCTCGTTTGTGCACGTGGGCATGGAGGCTAGCAGTCAGCATCCATTATCTCCCATTCATCACTCACCACCTTATTTTATGAGGCTGAGTCTCTCTCTGAACCTGGAGCTCACTGTGTCGTCTACACTGACTAGCCAGTGAGCCACTGGGATCCATTTGTCTCTCTTCCTCCCCCTGTCCTAATTCTGCAGTTAGAGATGTTGTATGCCAGCCCTCCCAACTTCCCCATGGGTACTGGAGACCTAAACTCAGGGCTTGACTTCACCCACTGAACCCATCTCCATGGTCTGAGAAAGTATTTATTAAGCAGACACATTAACAAGGAGAGGCAAGTGTGTGTGTGTGTGTGTGTGTGTGTGTGTGTGTGTGTGTGTGTGTGTAAGCGCTCAGTGTCTAGGAGGATTAAGACAACAAGACAAGTGCCCCTGGGGGGCATGGACGCTGGAGGTCAGGCATGACCCGGATGAGGACAAGGAGAGGTAGAAAGTAGACAACGCTGATACAGGAATCTGCATGTCACCATGCCCAGCAATGAAAAGGACACCACCCTATTGCCCGTCTGTGTTTGCATCATTCATTCGACCATCAGTGAGAATGTCTACATGATTCAACATGGAACACACCTATGAGCTAGACACCAGGACGGCATATGTGGCATGTGGGCTTGGTTGGATGTGGAGCAGCTCTGTGAGGACACACCCGCAGTCCAGCGGCTGCTCAGGACTGAGCTTTTCACTCCGAGCCCTGCAGGAAAGAAAATCCACTCTGGGTATGTTGTCATTTGCACCTGCCAGCCCCTGAGGTCAGGGCACTCAGGACCCCTCCGCCGTCATGGAATATCTTCTTTGTCTTCTTCCCTTAAATATCTAAGGCCTCGGAGCAAGGGCTCTGTGTTTCCTTTTCTAATGTGGAGGTGATTATAAACCCACCTCAACACAGAGAGCCGCCAGTGGGAAGCTGCCCTCATCCCTTTTTCAGGCCACGGGATAAGAAAGCAAGGTATGTACTTGACATCTAAGTGGATGAATAGGTACGGGGTGAGAATGTGTGTCCACACACACATACATGTGTTTTCATGTGTTCCGTGTTGTGAGGCTAATGTTGAGGTAAACGGTACGGAGAGAGAAGCAGGACTAGTCCACACTGTATTGTTATAACATACCTGAGTCTGGAAACTTTATAAAGAGGTTTATTTTGTTCATGACTCTTTTGTGACTCTTGTGTTTGGGGGATCCAAGGCCCCAGCCTATGTCAGTGTAGTGGGAAAATGGATTGGGAAATTGCTGTGTGCTAAAGGGCCAAACACGTGAAGTTGTTTTTATTTTTTTTATATGTATGGGTATTTTTCCTGCTTGACTGTATATGTGAACCATGTGCATGTCGGGTGCCATGGAAGCCCCAGAACTGAAGTTATAGACAGTTGTGATTTTCCATATAGGTGCTGGGAATTGAACCCAGGTCTGCTAGAGGAGCACCCAGTTCTCCTAACATTTCTCTAGCCCCAGTTATAGAAGGCATGTGGTTTGAGTGGCAGCTCACAGCCATGTTTAATACTGTGGTCCCTAAGGAACGTCCCAGTCAGTGTGTCTGGAGACAGAAGACTTGGAGGTTGAGGGTTCTGTGAACAATGTCTGGGCAGTATCAGGACCTTTCTCTCCTCTGAGACTGTGAACCCCTGAATGATGGTAATTCCTCATCGCTCCATCTTGTTAGTGTCCAGCCCATGTCTCAGGTTTAGCTAAGTGTTGCACTGTGATCTGCACTGAGCAAAGTCGACATCTCATCTCCATGGTTATTCCCAGTCTGTCCTTCCTGTTCTACAAGCATCATTCCCTTCCTTCTCCTGTAGCAACAGCCATCAGAAAAACATTCATCTCCCAAACCCCCATAAACTGTCTCCTGGGCTCACTTCAAGGCATTGACTACCTAAGTCAGGGCTGCAGGGATGGCAGCTTTTGCTCTCCATGTATGAGGACCCAAATTAGGATACCACCACTCACATAATCCACCTCTGTGGGACGTGGTACCCAGCTCCAGGTTTAGTGAGAGACCCCTATTCTAAAAGAATGAGGCTGAAACAGAATCTCTCTCTGTCTCTGACTCTGTCTCTGTCTTTGTCTCTCTCTGTCTCTCTGTCTCTCTGTCTGTCTGTCTCTCTCTCTCTCTCTCTCTCTCTCTCTCTCTCTCTCACACACACACACACACACACACACACACACACACACACACAAACTGGTGTATGCAAGACAGCATGTGCTAAGTGCAGGACATCTGTGGTGGTGGTTTGGATAAAAATGATCTCCATAGCCTCACAGAGAGTGGCACTATTAGAAGGTATAATTTTGTTGGAGTAGGTGTGGCCTTGTTGGAGGAAATGTGTCACTAGGGGTGGGCTTTGAGATTTGATGTTCAAGCCAGGCCAAATGGTCACTCTCCCTTCCTGCTGCCTGCTGATCCAGATGTAGAACTCTCAGCTGCCTCTCCAGCACCATGTCTGCCTGTGTGCCATCATGCTTCCCATCATGGTGACAATGAGCTAAATCTCTGAACCCATAAACCAGCCTCAATTAAATGTTTTCCTTTATAAGAGTTGCTACGGTCATGACATCTCATTACAGCAGTAAAACCCTAACTAAGACAATATCCATCAGCCTACCATGACCCCAGAAGCACATACACATGTGTGCATATATACCACACGCTATACAACACACACACACCACGCACACACACACTTCTTGAAAGACGTTATGTTAGCTCTTAACTTGAAAACAACGAATGCCTCTTGGTGGCGCATAGTTAAACAAGAGTGTGGTCATTACATTCTGCTGCCTCAGTCGGATTAAGCTGTTGTGTTGTAAGTGGGCATGGGAGGACATCTGGGTTATTGTGTTTCCTCTGTGCATTGGCCGAGGCTCTCGTTTTACAGGTGATTTGAATTTGTAACAGTTAATCCAAGCGTCTGCTGCAGCTGTGTGCTCTTTGTATATTACTGCAATTCGATAAAAAAAAAAATGTGCCAGAACACTTAATAGATGCCTACTGGGTAGCAGAAAGTCAGGTCTGAGAAGATTCGCAAAGGTGAGGGAGACCCTGCTCCAGTGACCCCCACAGGCCATGCAGAACCCACTCCCTGTCTTCTGTCTCTCTCCCTTACACAGAAGTTCTAAGTAGCAGATAAGATCAGGAGAAACTGCCCTGTTATGCCGGTGTGATTTTAATTACTTATCGAACTAGAAGAACATGCAGCAGAGAGACAATTCCTGGTTCTTACAGCAGGGCAGGAGAGACTTTATTTTTATAATGAACTCTAAACTTCAAGCTACAGCCTCCCTCACAGGATGCCTTTTAAGACCTTCTCAAACTTATTTTCAAATAAGAGAAGAAAAGGTCATCAGATATAATTGCTGTAAAAGAAAAAAATCCCCTCATTAAGAAACCTCTAGCTGCCTTCAGGAATTCAAAATTCAAATGCTTAAGCGTGGCGCCCTCTGCTCCTGCGGAATTAAGTCTGCCGAGAGAGTATTTGCCATCTGTGTTCGGGGACCTCAGACTCCGGTGAATGGACCCTTAGGGCACATTACCCCTGGCTGTTTAAATAAAGGACAGTTCATGGCTTTCTCTGTGATTTAGCAAAAATGGGTTGTCTTGTCAATCCATCCATTATAATCCTATCATTTGCAAAAGACAAGAAACATTAAAGTGGCGTTAGTAGCACCTGTCAATGCCAAAGATGGGAAAGAGAAATAATGGGATCAATATAGCTACTCTTGCAGGCAAAATGGAAACACAGCTGGGAAATGGTGACAGAGCTAACAAACCTGCCGGAGAGAGGAACTGCATGAAAGCCAGGGCTGCTCTACAGAATCTGCGCCCACCAGCTCACCCCACGCCCCCAGCAGAGCCCACCTTGGCACTGCTCCAGGTTCTGGCTGAGTTGAGAAATTGATGGAGAGGCCAGGAGGTGCTATGAGAATATGCTGCCGTGTGTTTGGTGCAAAGAATTATGAAATATTGTCTATTTGTCAAAGAGCTCACAGTGGGCTTCAAAAGCTGGCCCGATAGCCTGATCTTTCACACCATCATGGAAGCAAACCTGTTGCATCTGGCTCAATCTGACCAGTGTTCGAAAGGAAGCTAAGATTGGGTCATTCAAGCTTCTCAGAGTCTGGACAGGCAGTGAGGCCAAATCTACACTCACGGAGCGAGTCAGGACACATGGAAAACACGCATTGGGTCCTTAAGTCAACTGTTCACAAATATATAGTTAAATAAATAAATAGAAATAGAGAGTGCAGCGGAGAAACTGAGGCTGCCCAGATTCCCACAGCAGGTAAGAAGGCCACTCTACTTTTGGAAGAAGAATGCCACACCTGACTGGGACGTGGATCCCTCAACAGGAAGTGCTGCCTGCCAAAAGGAAGTCTTAAGTCAAAAACAGCCAATCGTGTTAAGTTGTGCAGTTATGGATCCTTGTTAATGTATATAAAGAAAAGGATATATGTGGAGACTCTGATTTTACTAATCCTCTTGTTTCCATGAGGCTGAAGTATTTAAAATAATGACGTCCTTGTAAAGTGACAGTAAGTGAACCACCGTGGACTTGGTAAATGTGTAAGAACCACTGGAGCTGCCAGGGTTTGGCAGCGTTGTCAGCAGCTTCCCTGTTGGAGAGGCGGAAGAAAGGAGTGATGAGGGAGAGGGGGAAAAGGAGAGAGCAAAGAAATAGGAAAGAAGGAAGGAGGAAGAAAGTCAGGGAAAGAGAGGGGAAGAAGGAAAAGGCGAGGGAGGAGTGCAGGGAGGGAAGGTAGGCTAATCTAAGCAGGAAAGAGAGGAGCTGTATGGGTGCAGTGGGCTGCAGCCAAGCTGGTTGCTGTGTCCTGCCTGGAATTCCTTCTCTCATCCCACCCAGCCCCTCTGAGATTTGCATCTTCATAGAAGTTGCATTTTCTCACTAATTTTCTTTTTGATATTTTAATTTATTGCGTTTTCATTGGGGCCGGCTTTCCCTTTAAGGCATTGTAATTAATGGGCCAATCTAATTTCCTCTGAGACTGCCTTAATTGCCGTAATTCTCACTTATGTCTCTTAGGCTTCCCTGTTGGCTGGCTTCATCTGCATTCACACTTTGGAAGCCTGAGTTATAAACAGATGTCAACATCAGGAGACAGCCCTCCTTCCACCCACCACACTGCCTCATGGTAAAGTGTCAGGGCTCTGCCCTACCTTTTAACATTTCATTTAGAATCGAAATCTCTCAGTCATGCGCGTAGTGGGATTTTCACAAATTTCCACAAAAGATGGACTATACTTTTTAAGTAGCATAGTGTTTTAATAATTCATTCCTTGAGTAAATTTCAAAATACTTTTATTTTCCTTTAGAAAAATAATATTGTTTGTGAAATCAGACCTGGGTTAACAGAAGCAACAGTGGGTTCATGGGGACACGGAACTATAGTGGGTACCTTCTTTGCCCAGGAATATAATGAGGGTGCTACAGGCTTGAGAGGCATGCTCTTCCCCAGATCCCAACCCTCAGGAGCTCCTGAATTGTGCAGATTTCAACTTTAACTGTGATGTTGACATTTTAAAGAATGTTATAAACAGCTATCAAGTTTTGAGTCTAGTTGGGGCCTATTTCTATTCCCTTGGCTGTGCCGACCTATTTCTGAGTATTCTTGTGTTTTTATATAGTCTGCCATCAATTCACATTTTATTGTATTTATAGCATTTACTCCCCATTATACACCATGACATCCTTCTTAGGGAATACACACCAGCTGTGGAGAAGCAAAGAAGCCAGAGACAATCATGAAAGATTCCAAACAAGGTGTCTGGTACTTGAGGTCACCTTCCTCCTTAGCGAACACAGGCGACAGAAAAGAGGCTTGGTCAAAACCAGAGTGAGCTCAGCATCCTCAGCCATGTCCCTGTTTCCATCTCTGAACCTTCCTTAGTTTATCTGTAAACTGGGGTTTTAGACCTAACTCAAGTGGGTGGCTTTGAAGATGAAATTAGCAAACTGTGCCATGCTCAGAATGACTCCCAGCACTCTAGTATTCCTCATGTGTTTGCTGACATCCTCCTCCACCTGCACACATCATCTTCCTCCTTCCCCAACGTCCTCCTTCTCCTCTTCTTGAACTCCTCCACTCCCTCCTTATCCACTCCTCTTCCCACTTCTCCTATTTCTTCTCACCCCTTTCTCGCTCAATTCTAAAAGCATTCTTCAAAGACCCTAGACAGTAGAGCAGGGATTCAGTTATTTCTGATCTACACGGTTTGACAATAAAGGTTAATGAGAGGAAAATCCTGCCCTCCAAACGTCAAGGCAACACTTTTGTTTACATATTTAGCATAACCAGGGACCCCTCTCATCTTTCCTCTCCATTTTACTGGATTTTCACCAGGTATTGCAACAGAACCTCACGCTTGCCTCCAGGAGGATGCATGCAGCTGCTCAGACCCAGCTGTCCCTCCCTAGATGGTTCTTGTAGTAACACAGGTAACACGGGGTTGGGGTGTGCAAATTCAGTGGTTCCTGATGATGAGCTATGGATCTGGGTTTTCTCTTCACTGCAGCCCACCATATTTAATTACGTGATCAAATATGTTGACAAATATCAGGAATTTACTTTGAAATAAGGTCTCATGTAGTCCTGGATAGCCTCAAACTCACTGGGTAGCCAAGGGTAACCTTATACTTCCTGATCCTGTCTCTGTCTCTGGGATACTGGGATTACAGGTGCACACCACCATAACCAGTTTAGGCAATGCAGGAATAAAACGCAGGACTTCTTGCATGCTGGGAAAGCACTCTACTTGCCGAGGTCCAGGCCCCATCCCGACCTCAGCCCAGGGATGTACTTTGTACTACTTTTCCTGGTCGTCTGTTTTGCCAAATGGAGAGTTTCTACTTCACCAACACCATTATAATACTTTTCATGCAATAAAATATTCATAGAAGTTGCTACCTTCGGGCTACTGTGAGCCATACAATGCTATCACATACATTCACAATATCCTGTCACAACCCTGGTCTCCAGAACTCTCCCTTCTGCAAAAACTAAAACTGTCCCCAGTAAGGGATCCCCATTTCCCTACTCCTCAGCCCTACTCTACTTTCTGTCCCCCAAATTCTGGCTGTGGGCCACCTCTTCTAAGTAGGGTCACCAGTGTTTGTCTTTTTGTGACTGACTTGTTTCACTTAGTTTGGTGTCTCTGGGTTTTAGCCTTCTATGTTAAGGCTAACAGTCGTGTGTGTGTGTGTGTGTGTGTGTGTGTGTGTGTGTGTAGGCACACAGCTCTAGTGCCTGTGTACAGGTCGGAGGCTGTTCTCTCTTTTAACTGTGTGGATTCTGAGTATCCTCCACAAGTCCTCAGGCTTGGCAGCAAGTGTCTTTACCTGCTAATGTCACCTGGTAGCCAGTAGTAATTCTATTTTAATGTTTGAGGAAACACCATACTTCTCCCACCTTGGCCTTCCTATTTTACATGTCCAACAACAGTATAATATGCATATTCTTGTTACCTCACTTTCCTGTTCACGCCAGTGATTTAATGCCATCCCAGTGAGGGCCTAGGTTTGATTTGCATGTCCCTACTGATTCATGACAATCTAGCCACTTTGGGCCACTTGTACATTATCTTTAGCGAAACGTCTGCTTGATTCTTCCCTAGTTCTTAATTCAGTTGTTGTTGCTGGTGGTGGGGGGGGTGTAGTGGGGTGTAGTGGGGTGTAGTGGGGTGTGCTCTGTACAGTTCTCTCTACCTTCTGACTGTCGTTTCTTTATCAGATCTGTGATTTGAAATATTTCCTCCCTCTTTATTTTATTTTTTTGACTATGTTGATAATGTCTTTTAATTCACAATTTCTGAACCTTTTCATAAAGTCCAGATTGTCTGTTATTTTGTTTTCTCATGCTCATGTATTAGGGCTGTAACCAAAAAAGTCACTTAGGGAATTGTCATGAAGCTTTTGCTGTGTGCTTCCCTTCAAGGATTTCCTTGACTTATATATTCCTTTGTGTCTGTGGGGGGGAGGGGTCTGTGTGGTGTATGATATGTGCATATTGTATACAAACACTTGTGTAGGTGCATGAGCTCACACTCACATGCAGAGGTCACAGGAGGACATTAGGATCTTGTTCTGTTGCTCTCCATCTTGAGACAGGGTCTGTTCCTGAACATGAAGCTACAGGGGCCAAGCAGACATTGGCAATTAACTTGTCTCCACCTACAATAGCCCTGGGGTTATAGGTGCATGTGCTACCACATCCAGATATTAAAAACAAAAACAAAACCCATGGATGCTAGGGATTCAATCAAACTCAGGCACTCACGCTTCCCCAGCAACTGCTCTTTGCCACGGAGCCACCTCTCCAGGCTCATGTCTTACATTTTAGCCTTTGATGCTCTGAGTTATTTATTTGCATTTGATGTTAGGTACTTAATGCTCTTGCATATGGATATCCAATCTCCGGCCACTATTTTCTGAAAAGACTGTTATTTCTCTATTAATGCGTTTTGTCACCCTCATCAAAATCCTCTGACCAGGGCTGACAAGATGTAAGATGCTTGACTCACAAGTCTGACGACCTGAGTTTGATCCCTGGAACCCATATAAAGGAGGAAAACAGCTCACAAAGTGATTCTCTGAGTTCCCCCATCCAAACATATGCACATTAACACGTATGTGCACATTCAAACTCACATAGCGAAACCTTCTGGTCACATTTGTGATGGCTTTCTTTGAGCATCCCTTGGTCTGAGTGTCTGTCTTTACATCAGCACCACTCTCTTCTGCTCACTGGAATCTTGGCTTTGGACCATGCAAGTCCTTTTGGCAGTATTTGTTGTTTTGTCCTGTTTTGAAATAGCACCTCATAACATAACCCAAGCTGGCTTTAAATTCCTGATCCTCCTGCCTCAGTTTCCCCAGTGCTTGTGTACATTTCCATGTCCAGCTTTGTTACATTCTTTTGCAAGGTCATCTTGGCTCTTTTAATGTCCTTGAGATTATAACTAATTTTTGAGGTTTTTTTTTTTTTTCTAGTTTTCAAAAAGTAGGAAACCATCATTGGGATTTTGGTAACATTTTTCATTTCAGCTTAAAAGGTTGTACCTTGAACTGTTTTGGGGTTCACAGGAAGTGACAAAGGTAATAAAGAAGTTTCCTGCCTATAGTTCCTTCACTTCTTGCAATGACACTTGTCATATAACCTCAGCACATGACGATGATGATGAAGCTTGATTGACAGCCCCAACTTCATTTGCAGTCAACCAAAGCAGGCTGTTGGACACTCTTGTGAGAGACTTTCTTAAAGAGATGATTTGAAAGGGAGAACAGCCCTAAAGATGGGCAGCAATTGCTGATGGCAACTCCATTAAAGGATGTGGAAGAGGGTACCTTGGCCTTCTGTCTACTTGCCTTTATTCTTGCTGATGAGTTCATGTATCCTGTGACTGTTGTATCACTTTGCCAATATTAGAACCAGCTTCCCAATGTAGACTGAAGAAGCAGTTCTATAGAAATCTGCAGGGTCAGAACTGCTGAGCTCTGGCCTTGGGGCCTGAGAGCCTGCTGGAGTCTCAGGCTCTCCTGTGTGTGTGACAGCCATTGTTGGACCATTATCATATATGCCTCTCTAATAAATCTCCTTATGATACATGTGCATGTGTTTACGAGCACACACACGCACAAAACACACACACACACATACACACACACACACACACTCATTTCTATTCTTTTTGGGAATCCTACAATGATCTAAATCAGAAAATAATATATCACCCAGAACTCACCCCACGACTCTTCTCAGATGTCCCAGTTTTCTGCTGTTCCCATCAGTTCTCCATCTTTCAGATGGCTGACGACCAAGTATGGGCTAGGGTTTTAGTCAACGTAGTCAGCTGACTGGTGACAAGAAGGAAAAAAGGAGAAATCCTAAGAGGAAAGACGCTTGTCCCAATAAGCTTCCACTGAGTAGTATGCCCTGAATCATATGACTACACTTTACCAGGTAAAAGTACATCTTACTAAAAAGCCTGAATGTGGCCTCCACCTCTGTCCATTGCTTCTGTGAATTCAGCCTTGATTATATAGATGATTATAATGGAGACTCGGGAGGCAATGTGTGTACCCTGCCAAGGTTTTAGGAGTCTCCATACTGGAATGAGGTGCATTCCTGAAAGGACCGGAAGTTGTGTTTTCCATAGAGCATCACATGTGTTGTCAATCCCTTGGGAATACTTCAAGTGATCTCTCTCTCTCTCTCTCTCTCTCTCTCTCTCTCTCTCTCTCTCTCTCTCTCTCTCTCTCTCTCTCTCTCTCTTCTAGATTATTGAAGCTGAAATGACCCAGATCCAGTGTTTTCTATAAGCCTTGGTTGAATACCTGCACCAAGGCATTGCAAATCCCTTGTGAACTGAATGTGGTAGGAATATATACATGTAAAAGTATTCACTTTGGGCTTGGAGCATGGACACTTTCTGGAGGAAGTCTGCAGTCTGTGCATCGATTTCTAAGGATAGGACTAAGCTGACACTTTATGTTCTTTTTGACAAATCAGAAGCAAGGGGGATAAGTGTGCAGAGATAAGAAACTGCAAACACTAGAGAAGATATGTTTGAGAAAATGCAAAGATCATTAAATCTTCAAAGGAGGGTCTGGAGATGGCACCATGAAGAATCTTGCTTCATTTTCTTCATCTATCGTCAGGTGGAGGTTCTATGGTGATATGCAAGAAATTCATCAGTATGGCTATAGGAACTGGCCTTTTCAGGCTCCCTCTCCTCAGCTGCCCAAGGAACTAACTGGGGGCGTCTCCCTGGAAACCTGGGAACCCCTCTAGGGTCAAGTCTCTTGACAACCCTCAGGTAGCTCCTTAAATTAAGATATATGCTTCCCTGCTCCAATATCCACCCTTCCTATATCCCAAGCACCCCATTCCTCCGAGCTCCCCCCGTTCTCCCCTTCACACTTTTCTCTCCCCATCTTCCCTTGGCCCAGTCTTGCCCAACCCTTAAGTTCCCAATTTTGCCTGGAAATTTTTAAATATAAAAAAAATAAACCATGAGAAAAAAATAAAAATAAAAATAAAAATAAAAAAGAATCTTGCTTCATAACTGAGAAGACTTTAGCAGGTGCCATAATCTGCTTTCACAGCACAGGACCAGTGTCTTGGGGTTTCTATTGCTGTGATGAAATACCATGACCAAGACAACTTGAGGGAGAAAGGGTTTGTTTATTACACATCACAGTTCACCATCAAAGGCGATCAGGACAGGATCTCAAGCAGGTCAGGATCCTGGAGGCAGAAGCTGATACAGAGCCATGGAGGAGTGCTGCTTACTGGCTCGTTGATCATGCTTTGATCAGCCTACTTTCTTATAGAAGCCAGGACCACTAGCCTAGGGATGGCATCTCTGATAATGGACTGAGTCCTTCTCCATCAACCACTAACTAGGAAAATGCCCTACAGGCTTGCCTACAGTAGGATCTTGGGAAGGTATTTTCTCAGTTGAGGCTCCCTCCTTTCTGATGACGCTAACTTATATCAAGTTGACATAAAACTAGCCAGCACAGGCAGGACATTGTTTTTTCATAAATACTACACAGTACACTGAAGCACTAGCATTAGCAGCTGTGGTTGGATAGCTTTCCTTTGGGCTGGAAAGGATGCAGCTTGTACTGATGTGTGCATGTGAATGACAGAAAGGTGATAAATGGCTGTTTTACCATGAGCTTGGATATTAAATGTAGACTAAATGTGGTGTCTCATTATTTATTTGATGTCCTTTTACAGTAAGGGGATGTATTTCATGGTTCCTTACTTCAATGTTTCATGCCTATTTTGTTTAAATTAATGTCAAATTATGACATGACTTTGATGCAGAGTAAAATTTTTAATTTTATTTGTTAATGTTATTGTCAGTATGTAAAACGACAAATAATGTTTGTGGTCAGAATCACACATCTTGAAATTGTGCTAACCCATTTTACTGACTGCAACAATGGCTTAGAGCTTGTTTAGTGTGTTTTCCACATAATCATTTCATCTGGCAAGTAGAAGCACTGTAGCTTCTTCTTTTTTTTTTTTTTTTTTTTTTTTTTTTTTTTTTTTTTTTTTTCGAGACAGGGTTTCTCTGCAGCTTTAGAGCCTGTCCTGGAGCTAGCTCTTGTAGACCAGGCTGGTCTCGAACTCACAGAGATCCGCCTGCCTCTGCCTCCCGAGTGCTGGGATTAAAGGCGTGCGCCACCACCGCCCGGCCAGCACTGTAGCTTCTAACCTTGAATTTTCTACTGTCAATTTTATTTTCCTTCCTTGACTTACTGAAATGCCTGGAGCCAGTACAGTGCTGAAGACAAGCTCTGGGGAGAGTGCCCCACCTCCTCCACTGGAAATGTGTTCTATTTCCCACACTTACATGTGACCTTTAGCTGTAACCTTCCAGACTCATCCTGTATCTTGCTGACTATCCTTTTTATAATCCTGAGTAGCTGTGGGTTTTTAATCATGAGTGTGTGTTGACTTCTATCAGAAGTTTTCTTTGTTTCTATTCAAATAGTTGTATGGTTTTTATTCTGTTAACACAGTCAATTACATTGGTTGATTTTCTTTTCTTGATGTTACTAATAAACTTCTTGGTGATGATATATTCTAATTTTTGATTGAGTGTACTAAGACATCATTAAATAGTTTTGTTCAATTATGCATTCCACGAGGATAATATACTGTAACTTTTAAAAATATCTCTATCAAGTGCTGCTACGAAGTTTTCTCTCTTCACAAAACTTGGGAGTTGGAAGTATTGCTCCCTCAATTTTCTCACAAATTGCTATGAGATGGTTGTGTATTCTCCTTATAAATTTTTAATAGCATCCTGGGGTGTCACCCATGGAAGAGCACTTGCCTAGCGTACCTCATGCAAGGCCTTCTGTTACGCCCTAGCAGCAAAACAAAAAAGAAAGAAATTTCACAGAAGTCATTAGTAAAATAAACGACTAAATGGCTGGAGTATTTTGTTTGGTGGATTTTAATGGGCTTTTGTTTGTTTTCCAGATCTTTTAGAAAACCAAATCAGGGATGGGCATGGATGGTACACACCTTTTTTTTCTGGTTCTTTGAAACAGGGTTTCTCTGTGTAGCCTTGGCTGTGCTGAAACTCCCTCAGTAGACCAGACTGGCCTTAAGCTCACAGAGATCTGCCTGTCTCTGCCTCCTGAGTGCTGGTATTAAAGGTGTGTGCCACCACCGTCCATCGGCTCACAGTTTTATTTCCAACAGTTGGGACGCATGAGCAGGTAGATCTCTGTGAGTTCCAGGACAACCTGAACTACAAAAGGAGGGTTAGATCTTGCAAAAATAATTTAAAAATGAAGAAAAGACAGAAAGAGTTCCAGTTCCACTGTTTCTCCAGTGTGAGTCTAAAAAGTCCTGCTGTGTCGCATGACAGTGTGGTGCTTCTCCAGTTTACCTAAGTGGTTGGCTTTGTTGGGTATGACCGTTGTTCTAAAATTCTCTGATATCTGTAGGATATGTAGTGATAGCTCTTTCGTTTCTGGAATTTATGTCTTCCTTGGCTTCATTTGCCTAGTTAGGTGTTCTGTTTGCCTTTTCCAAGTCAATTCTTATCTTCAGTATCACTTCTTTCTTTGAAACAGCATTTCTCTGTGTAACCTTGGCTGTGCTGTTTGATTGACCTTTCATATTAATTTTTGTTGTTGAATTATGATGCACTTCAACAGTTCTGCCAGCGTCATAGTTTCTTGGCTCTTCATTGGCACACATCTTCATTTGTCACATGACTCAGACCCGTGCTGTCACTAAACGTTGCTGCTGTCCCACACTTGTCCCACACACAGAGATGCAGACTCACATCACTGTTTCCCTGCTTCTTTGAGGCTGCTTATGAGGTCTTCCATCTAATCCTGTTTACAGCAGGAAGACCTGCAGGAAGGCAGCTACTGACCAAGCTGTATTGGTCACATCCCATCTAACCCCTGTTTTTAACAATCAATTTAAATCCTAGTCGCCCAAAACTTTAGTTATCTCTGGATTTCTGTTTCAAAAATGAAGCTGTCCAAATATTGCTGGCTACAAAATGAACAAAGGTTGGACATGCTAGGTCATCATGTACAATGGAGGAACATAAGACTAATTCTTCCCATGCAAGCTCCTCAGTATAAATCAAAAGATATTAGGCATATCTCACGTGTGGTAACATGTTTAATGACCCTGGACCGAATGGATATAGACAATATCTTAGACTGAGCATTCAGGTGGAGAAGTTTACAAAGGGATTTAAATGAGGAGACAGGAAACAAAATTACACAAGAAGCAAAGGGGTTGTTCCTTATCTATATTGGTTATTCTTCTAGGGCTGTGAGAAAACTCCATAACCAAGGCAACACTTAGAAGGAAGAGTTTCTTGGGCTCAAGGGTCTGAAAGGTTAGAGTTCATGGTGGTGGAGCCGAGACAGCAGGCTGCAGAGCAGAAGCTAGGGAAGCAGGAGGTGAGAGAGCAAACTTGTGATGATGAGGGTCTTTCAGGTCTCAAAGCCTGCTTCCAGGGGCATACCTCCTCCACTACCTAACCCTCCCCAAACAGTGCCACCGGCTGGGGACCTAGTGTTCAAAAACCCAAAATAAAGAGGGCTTTCTCATTCAAAACACCATCTGATCGGCAGCCCTGCACTCACTTTTAAGGTGCAAGTGTTTCTGGACTCTGCCACCTGCCTACCTCAGTGTGGATTCACGGCCCCGTGTGATTTCCACAGCCCACCCACAGCAGTCTTCTAAGACGCAAAGCTTATCCTGTCAAAAGTTTCAGCAACTTGTAACTGACCTTACAACAAGATTGTACCTGGGCACAGAGCAATGGGTCTTCCTTCACTTGACCCTGCTGCTGTTGCAGCCTCACCTCCGCGTACTTAGGAGAACCTAGGCAGTGGGACTGTGGATCAAGCGTGGGGCCTCATGCATGCCAAGCACGTACTGTACCACTTAGCTATGCTGCATCCCATGCCCATGCTGCTTTGTTCAGCCCCTAACCCCTTTTCTTACAATGGTCTTTAATCCTTTCTTATCATTTGACTATCTGCTGATCACGTTATAAAATATTTCTCTGATCCGTTTTCCAACAAGACAGTATGCAATCATGTTATCACCAGACCTACAACCTCTCTTCCTTGGTTTCTTGCCTGACTGCATTTCCCAAACTCTGTTGTCTTTAGACAAAACCTGGTCAATACGAGTAGCAGCACTGAGTGTCATCTTGAAACATGGCCCACTGCCCTGTCTCCCTTTCCCAAGAAAACCTTTTTTTTTTTATGAAGTAGAAGCAAAAACTAGTAATAACATAGGGATGATAGAGTCACAAGATGCAAGGAGTTTGGTTTATGAAATGACTGAATCAGATACTTTCTACCGTCATTAATGATATCTTCATGAACAGAGAAGACAAGAGTAAAGCACACAGAGACACTCATACACACACTTCTGCTGTCTGATAGCCACGCGGTTGGGGAGGCTTTACTTGTTAGAGCAAAGTCCTAGTTTACTGCCTGTTGCTGTGATAAAACATTCACTAAACAGCTGGGGGAGGGAAGGGTTGAGTCCGTTTCACAGGTTATAGCTCATTGTTGACAGAAGTCAACCAGGAACTCCAGCAAGTCAGGAGCATGAAGCAGAAAGCATGGAGGATTTCTGCCCACTGGCTTGCTCTCAGCTTCTCTTTCAGCTAGCTTCTTCTACAGCCCGGGTCCACCTGCATAGAGCTGGTACTGCCCACGGTGGACTGGGCTCTCCTATATCAATTAAGAGCCAAGAAAAAATCCCCAAGATGTGCCACACACCAGTCAGACGGAGATAATTCTTTGGCTGAGCTTCCCTCTTAGGTGTGTTAGCTTGACAACTGAAATTATCTATCACAAGCAGGTAGCAGCCACTGGTTGGTATGTCACCCTAGGCTTGATTGATTTTTGAATCAGCTCAACTCAACAACTGATTATTGAGTATCTGTGTGCCAGGCACTGGGCTAGGCAGTGTGGTGGTTGTATGGAATCCCAGGATGCTTCTTGTCCTGGAGGAGCATCTGTTCCCACTCTGTAGACCAGGTTGGCCTCAAACTCACAGAGATCTATCTGCCTCTGCCTCCCTGAGTGCTGGGATTAAAGGTGTGCACCACCACCGCCCAGCTATGACCCAACTTCTAAACTCATGTCCTCATACTTGCACATCAGCATTTTAATCTCTGAATCTCTCCTAGTCCCCACCCTCATGCCCCATAATCCCTTTGCACTCAGCGGCTTATTGGCTTATTGATTCTTTACTGCATCGTACTATATTCTTTGTACAAGTCAACTCAGCCCTCGGGGGAATTGTGTGCTGCACTCAGTGACTCCCTCCCCAGTGAGAAGACGAGATAGTTGATCATTTTCTTCATCATCATCCTACTTTGTCCTGAATGGGGCTGCACTCTCCAGTGTTCCTCCTGCTCAGAATTGATGAGCAGCCTTTAAACCAATGTTGTGTTATTTGCAAATGAATTTGCTGAAGAACTAAACTGCAAAGGACCAAAGTGGTCTGGCAACAGCTTGGGAAAATACACACACACACACACACACACACACACATTTTCAAGGTACCAAGCACAGGGAATTTATCCAATTTAATTTTCAGGTAGGTCTATAAAATTAATAAGCATTCTGACTGAAAAGCATAATTAAACCAGCAGCGAATGTAAATGAGGAAAGGAAGTGGCATGCTAGGACTGGAATATCGTTTTGCAACCAAATGGCCCATACCACAAAAACAAATTATTAATGCAGTCTTATTTCTTGAGAATATTCTGAGAACCAAGAGCGCCCTGGCTGCTCTGCATAATCACTGGGAATGTATGAGCTATGAGTGAGCAGCAGCAGGCACAGCTGGAGCAAGCAGTGGTTTCCACAGTCTTGGAGCCAAGAGAAGATGGTCACTTTCCATATGCAGAGGACATTGTTTGAATAAAACCAAAATCCACCCTTGGCGGTCATTATTAGTTGTCTTCTAAGGCAGCTATCCCACCTAACTGAATCTTGATTTTTGTTTATGGGATAGTGGGTGTTGAAAGGTGTATCCAGTCCTGTGTCTTTAAATTATGCATATGCATGCTTCGGTCGAGGGCTGTTTGTCCAGCTATCTTCCACAGATGGTGTCTTATCTCTTTGTATCTCCAGCACCTAGCATAGGATCGTGTGCTTCAGAAGAACTGCATAAATATTTATGGGATCGGTTCAAGCTTCTAAGCACAGGAGATAAAGTGATGAACAAGACAGAAGAAGATCTGCCCTCATGGTCCATACACTCCAGCTGGGAAGACTTGGCAAAAAAATTCATAAATATGAGCGTACAATGTTGAGAAATGCTGAAAAAGATGAGCACTGTGCGTGGGTCTAATTTAGAATGCAGATAAAGGCATTGGCAAGGTTCCTGTGAGGAAGATACTGGTTTTAGTGTGTGCGTGTGTGTGTGTGTGTGTGTGTGTGTGTGTGTGTGTGTGTGTGTGTGTGTGTATGTGTGGTGCATGCACACACATGTGGACAACGTTAGAAGTGAGTTCGTTCCTTCCTGCTGAATTTGGGGCAAGGATTCTCATTATTTCTTCAGGTTATACACTCCGGGCTAACTGACTCACAAGCTTCTGGGTGACTCTTCCATCTCTCCATAGGAGTCCTGGGATTACAGAAGTGTACCACCACGTCCATCCTTTTAACATGAATTCTGGAAATCAAACTCAAGTTTTCAGGCTTGCGTAGCAAGCATGTTTACCTGCAGGACAGATGTGGTAATAGTCATCTATAATCTCGCCAGCCCTGAAGACATTTTTTTGTTGAGATCTTCAAGGGAACAACATGGGAGGAATTGTATTTTTCCAAAATGCTTGAGGAAAATCACTGTGATGTAGCACAGTGGGGAGGAGGGAGAGGAATGCAGTAAGTGAATGGTAGGGGCCCAAAAAGGGGGCCCATAAGACCCCAAAAATAAATCTTTAAAATACATAGGGATATTTGTTAATATTGCTATTATTCAGATGTCCCCCAATTTTCCAATATAATGTATATCACACTGTGATCTCATCAAAGGTCACTCTATTAGCTCAGATAAAAAGCCAGAATAAAGCAAGAGTGAGGGAGGAAGTCAGTTAGGAGTCTAAAGACTCTGTTCATGACCAGATGGCAGCCTGGGTGGGACAATGTCCATGGTGTTAGGAGAAACAGGCAATGAGAAAGAGGCTAAAACGTTACTCAGGAAAAGTTCTTGGTGACCACTGGAAAGCAGCTGGTGTGAGTAGGTTGTAAGCATTGCTGCTCAGATGGAGAGCCAAGGAATACCACAAAGTCACCATAAGCATAGCATCTTACAGTTCTGCTCCAGGGAAAGGTTTCCCCAGTGCAAGTGTAACCCTCCAGCAGGGAGGGTTTTCCCAGTGAAATTGTTACAGCTCTGCTCTGCTAGGGGAAAGTTTCCCCAGTGAAAGTGTTACAGCTCTGTTCTGCTCAGCTGGGCTCTGGTAAAATGTCACATTGCACAACAAACAAAGATTTTTGAGAAAGAAGAATCCAGAAGGTTGGCTGGCTCAGGTGAGAAACAGCAGCAAGCTAAAGCGGGGAGGGAGGTGAGCTTTCCAAGGTGGTTTGGGATTGGTGGATGTTTGTGATCTTCTGGGGCAAACTGAGGGATTGGTGATATTTCAAGGTCAGGGACTTCAGGAATTGTTGGGGTTCGGTGCTCAGGGACTGGTGGGATTCTACAGTCTTTGAGCCTCAGGCAAGCTCAGAGACTGGTGTGATTTCAAGCCTGGGAGCAAGTCAGGGTCATGATTTTTTTTTCTTGGCCCAGGTCTCAGGTCTAGTCAAGGGCAGGGTGTTTTTCCTTGTCCTTTTCCACCCTAGATAGGTGACTTGTTGTCTGTCAGGCAGGGCAATCTCTCTACCTTCATCCTCTCACCTGGTTATCTTCTGCCTTCTAAGGGAGTCAAGCAACCTCTGCAAACACCTGCTGGTCTCTTTGGCTCCAGTAAACCTGTCTGTGGGAATAAGGCCAAAGGGCAGCCTTACCTTCTAGGAAAATCAATGAAACTCACGAACTCAAAGAAAGAATATTAATCCTATATACCTTTCACCCACATGCCTGTTCCTGAAAATAGGTGCATATGGCCTCTCCCAGTAATTAAATCCCATGCTGTGAGGAAATGCACGCAGGTCCATTCTCACTCAGCCTTTGATCTGGAAGATGCCTTCAGGCCCCAGCAGCACCTGGACTATGCAAACACTCTTTATCTCTTGCTAAAGCTTGGGGTTCAGCGGATGTGGTTTACTCCACCCTAGATTCAGTCAAGACCTCCTGTGAGCACTCAGAGACCTAAGCCTGGCAGCACTTAGATACATAAGTAGCTTCTTCATGTCCATTGAGAATGAGAGACGTGGCTGCTTTTATTTGGTATGCTAAGTGAATGCACACTCAAAGACTCACCAGGGCACCCGACCTTCCATGGTGTTATTCCTTGGCATTTGTGAAGCGCATGCCAGCCCTAGCCAACATCTCACCCATTTAAGGCTCAGGTCTGATTCAGGTGACTGACTCTGCTCACCTTCCTTCCCACTTCGTTATTTCCTCTTCCTAGAACAAAGAGTGAAACCTGTCACCATAAAACCATCAAGAGTCATGGTGTGGAAGGGCTTGGCCTAGGCTCTCTTCCACTTCTTTGCTGTGGGACCTTGGTCAGGCCACTTTACCGTTCTCAGTCTATTCCCACCGCTTCCCTGACTTACAGATTGTCTTTGTGTCTTCTGGTTGTCGTGGACAGTGGGCAATGAAGCTCCAAACCTGTCACTTGATTAGCCTCTCAATAGCTGTTGAGGGTTGCCATGGCCAATACTGGTTGCTCTTCTTACAGAACTGTGTCCAGGGATGAACTGGAGTGTGTTAAATAAGAGTTTGATTGGCAACATCAGCAGCAGGGACAATGAACTACACTTGCTGGACAGTCCATGCATACGATTCTGTCCCTGCTGCTCCCTAGCTCCTTCCATCCTCACATATCATGTCCCCATTTTAACACAAGGAAGCTAGAACAACTCGATAAACTTACGGCAGTAATTCCATCCATCCCTGGTCGATCTGCATTTCCTATCTGCCGGGTACACTCAGCCCCACTGATTCCTACAGTCTTTCCTTCTAGGACTGCATGGCCATCCAAACAGGTAGACAAGCACTTGACTAGCTTTGAGTCTATGCTCATAGTATGTGAAAAAAAATTGTGCAAATATTTGGTTAATATCAGATTTTCCTGGGGTAGAAGGAAGCTGATTAAACTCGTGTGACCCTACCATCAAGCAAGTGAAAGGAAAATGGCGGTGTCATTAGCCACAGGGAACCTGCTTAAACACCTACGCAGGTGAGGGGGACTATGCTGGGGATGAAGGTAAGTGGGTCAGCTGGAGTGCCCTGTATTACCATTGTTCCCTCAGCTGCTTCAGTAAAGGGTCTGCATACTGCTTCCTGCACAAATGATTGTGAGGTGACCCAATGACTCCAGCGTGAGGCCTCCAAGTGCCTTCTGAGTGAGTCTTCTAGGCTGGCTTTTGAGTAGACAGACACTGGATGATCCACCCATGCACCTGATAAACAGACTAGGTGCCTGTGTCCTCATTGTCCAATCCAGACATCCACTGTGCCTCGTGATCACTCCTATTCATGAAGAAGACAGACTCCAAAGAGAAGTCATCACGTTTCATGCATCTATTGCTGCTGAGTGTGTCAGAGCAAGTGTAGGCAGGAAGCAGGAGATGAGGCCTAGGACAGATAGCATAATGGCTAAGGCTGCTGGCCAACCTCATGGGATCTGGAATTGCTGAGGAGACGGGCTTCTGGCTATCAGTTAACTGGGCTGAATGGCAAAGCCCTGAAATTCCAACATGCTTAGGAGGTGAGGCAGGAGTCACAAGTTAAAGGTCATTCTTGGCCATGTCATGAGTTGGAAGTCAGTCTGGAATGTAGGAGCTCCCGTGTTCAGACACAAACATAAAGAGGAAAGAAGGGAAGGGAAAAGAGGCGAATACATGCTAGGTGAAGAACAGGCATTCTTCATCTGAGGCAAGGAACAGAGTCAGGGTATGAGTCTGTGTAGTGACCAAGTGGACAGGCCTTGTTGATGGATTAGGGATAGGTGAAAAGAATGGGAATCGAGGTGACCTCGAGTTCTCTGACCTCGACTGTCGTCGGGGCCTCATTTTGTTGAGATGACAAGTATGGCCATTGGTCGTGGGTGGTAAGGTTGGGTGGGAGCCCACTGAGTAGGAGGTGTTGCTGTGATTGGATGTCTGTCCTCACTCACCCTTTTCCCAGTTCATATGCCAGGAAACCAAGTGCCCAAAGTAGAAGGTAGGCCCCTGGGAAGGTGCATTCAGTGACTAGTGAAAGGGGTTAGTGTCTTTAAGCCCCAGAGTGGATCTTGTCATTTGAAGTCACAGCAAGATGATCCCATCTAGAACCAGGAAGTAGTCCTCAGCAAACCCACATCAATTGACACATCAATTTTCTTCTTCTGGCTTCCAGAACTGTGAGAGATAAATTTCTTGTTTATAAGTCATCCCTTGGCCATCCCAGTATTAAAATCGGGTTTCTAACCTGGCCCACCATTGGCATTCAGAAATGTCAGTGTGATGGCTATTCTTGGTTGTCAACTTGACCACATCTGGAATTAACTAAAGCCTAAGTAGCTGGATATACCTGTGAGGTATTTTTTCCTTAATTAAATAATTTGAAGTGGCAGCATGTGTAAAGAACTTGGAAAAAGAAAGCTCTCTCTCTCTCTCTCTCTCTCTCTCTCTCTCTCTCTCTCTCTCTCTCTCTCTCTCTCTCTCTCTCTCTGCCTTCTTACCCTTGATCTTGCTGGCAAGTTCGTTTCTTCACTACCCTCAGTGCCTACTTCTTTGGGATTCCAGTGTATACTGAAGACCAGCTGAGACATCCAGCCTTGTGGACTGAAAAACTGTTGCAAGATTCTTGGACTTTCCTTCGGTAGAAATCCATTGTTAGACTATCTGGACTACAGCTTTTAAGTCACTTTAGTTATATGTATGTGTATATATATATTTGTATATGTGTTATATTTATGTGTATACGTGTAAGTGTATGTACTTTTATGTGTGTATACATATATATATAAGCATGTGATGCATATATGTGCAGGTATACATAGACATATATGTACACACACACACACACACACACACACACACACACACTATGAGTTCTGTTCCTCTAGAGAATCCTGGCAGTTGTGAACTTAGAGGAGAATGGTGAAGGACTCTTCTGTCACCTGCTTTCATCAGCTTCTGGCTGAAATCAGATCTGTCTTTCATTAGGAATGAAGGAACAAGTCACAACAGTGACAGTTCAGCAATGACTGTGTCTCTGGCAGAAGTCACAGATAATTATCATGGTACAAGTGTAGATGTTTCAAAACATCACTTACCCATGTCATTATTTCAAAATCAGGAAATCCTTAGAGCCACCACTAGGTCTTTTTATTCCATGAGTTAACAACAAAGTCATCTATTACCTTACACAGACATAGCATTAAATATTTTGATAGATATATTCCAGTGCAATCAGTTTCTTTGGAGTGCAATGCATTTCTTTCTATAAAATCACTGGATTGAGAAGATATTCATAAACTCTGTATCCACACCTGCCAAATAAGTCCTGGACACACAGACACACACAGTCAACAGGTGCACACCAGTGATTTTAGAACCCCGAGTTTAAAGGCTGAATGAACAATAAGGAAGCAGAGGCATAGAGGAGCTAGGTCCCAGAGGAATTCCTCAGATCTGCTTCACCCTCCCTCCGCTGTCCATCCCCAGAGGCATAGCTCATCTCCTGGCCCTAGGCTCCCCAGAATGGTTTCTAAAGTGAGAGAACTGGAGCCTCCTCCCTCCAAACACCTGGAGACCAGGAAAGGAACAAATGTCCCCAAAGGTGCTGTGTCCACCACAGATTCCATCTGAACTCTCCAAAAGGTCGATCAATCAGGGCAGCTCCAGGTGTGGGGCCTTCCCCTTGTCCTCACAGTTCCCTGCAGCTGGGGTGTAAGCAGGTTTGGACAGAACAGAAATTGTCCCAAGGAGAAAGGAACTTAGATAGCATACATTAGAGAAAACAGACCAGAGAAATGCAGTGTGTTTGCTTTCGCATCCAACATGCACTCTGAAATTATTATGCAGGACCAGGTGTGGTGGCACATGGCTTTTGTCTTAGCACTTGGGAGGCAGAGGCAGGTGGAACTGTATGGAGTTTGATGCTAGCCTGTTCTACATTGTGAGTTCCAGGCCAGCCAGAACTATATAGTGAGACTCTGTCTCTAAAAAACCAAAAAGAAGAAGAATTATGATGTATGTATAAATAAATATATACATAAAAACAAACGCAAATATGCATGTACACACATGCAGACATACGCACACGTACACATGCATATACATATGTGTATGTATGTATACAGCGCATGCATGTACTCTGTAGTACAAATGTGTATATATAAACACATATAAATTGATACATATATGCATATGCATACATGCGTGTCCACACATAAATACACATGTGTATACATATGTTTACATATATACATATACGGGTGTGCTTGATCCCTTTAGAGCATGCTCTGCCTGTATTAATTCTAACTAGAAAGGAGCAGGTCTCTCAAAGAGCATGCAACCCCTCTCAAGGCCACACTCAGACAAGAGCTTTTTTCTTTTGATGACACCAGCTTTTTTTCCCCATGCACATGTAAGTCCCTCTTAGGTCTGGGGACCACTTAGGGAACAGAGGAGGAGCCACAGCAAGAACTGTTTTGATCAGTCCTTTTCAGGGCTTCCCTCAATTCCCATGGGCACCATTATTCCATGGCATTCCTTGAAATAGAAATACAGAAGTCTCAGCTCTGAATTGGGGACACTGTAGCTGGAGGTGTCTATCACTCCAGCACTGCACTGGGATATAGTGAATAGTAAATGCATCTTTTTGGTCATGCCTCTTGTCCTAAAGCAATGATCAGATAGAGCGAGAGTTCCAGAGCATCAGCCATAACCCATTAGAAAAGCAGGACTCAGAAAGCATCATCCTGGATGGGGATGTGATTCAGGTGTGAGAAACCTCACCTTGCACATGTTTGTTCAGGTAGCCACAGATGCTGAGAGTTCATACATGCAACAGCTATGTCACGTCCAGAGGGTAGCATTTCACAACACACTCTCTCATCCTCCAGGTCTTATTAATGTGTTCTTTCCACTGCCCCCTTCTGCGATGTACCCAGAGCCTGGGTGGAGAGGGTGATACAGACGACCCTAAACATAGGGCCAAGCACTCAGCAGTCACTTATTCTTAGAATCTAGAACAGCTATGAATCTCTGCATTAACCATTGTCCACGATTAAAAAATCTTCTCTAAGGCTGAAAGCAGCAACAATGGTATAAATGTAATTATTCAGAAGGCAGTTAGGCACTATGCCCATTTACCAAACGATAGAGGTGGATGCCCCCGGAGCCTATGACCTCCCCAGCCATAGACTTTTGTCTGGGTTCACAGTACCAGGCATGAATTTCTTCCTGTGGAGTGGGTCTCAAATCCGACCCGAATGCAGTTGGTACCTCCATTACAGCCATGCTGCCACTATAACACCAGTAGGTACATCGTACCTAGCAAGTGTTGCAGCGTGCAGAATCCGGTCTGGGTAAGACCACTGATGGCTTTTCTTCTCCACACCACACTGTCTGGCACTAAGAAAGGCAGCAGGAGGGAGAAGCGTTCCAAATATTTGACATGCGGTTTAGAGTTAAAAGCAAGTGTAGAAGATAAGAAGTCCAGCAGCTTTGGAGTCTAAAGGCTTTGTTCAACTGTCTTGTCCACAAGTAGGCAGGATTAGGTGAGATGGAAACACACCCTTTACCAAACGGTGAAGTGCGTTGTCACAATCCGGGAGTGAGGAAAGCCTTTCTCGGTGATCCATTCATTCAGGAAAGACTTTCATTTCAAACGCCACGCAGGGGAATTCCCAGGAACCCCCACCATGTTTGTCTTCCAGATGGCTGTTCACGAATACAGATGGGAACTGGGGCACCTAGAGACACATTTGCAAAAGCAGAGCTTTAAGAGCACGCTTTTACGTTAGCGTGGTGGCTCACACTTGCGATCCCAGCACTTGGAAGGTTGATGCAGGAGGATTATGAGTTCAAAGCCAGACTGAGCTACAAACAAAGCAAAACAAACAGAAACAGCCCCTCCTTTTTTTCTGACCAGATACCTGACAGGAGCAACTTAAGAAAGCATTGTTTTGGCTCACAGTGTGAGGGCACTGTCCAACATGGCAGGAGCAAGCCCACATGGGCCCGAGGCAGCTGGTCACATCATGTCTGTAGTCGGGAAGCTGCCACCAACTCATTTTCCCCTTTATATCCAATCCCAGACTCTGCCCAGGGGATCGTGCCATACTCATTTAGGGTTGGTTATCTCACTTCCACTAACCCGATCTAGAAACTCACGGATGTGCCTAGACTCGTCTCCTAGGTGATTCTAGATCCTGTCAATCAGTGAAAATCAGTGTTAGCCATCACTGTAGTTCTTCTAGCTCGATGCTGAAAACAAACCCCACTCTCAGCAGAGAATTGCCCAGCCCCAGTTGTTGCCAGTTTCCGGTCTGAGAGATGCATTCTACCAGGAGTTGTGTTTAGGTTTTCTGCCTTTACTCTCATGTGTGCGAGCTCTAAGCAAATATTTGTTGAGGCCAAACTACAAGTCAAACAATCTTCACTCATAGTTAAAAAGACATATTTGAAGTCATTGCACAAATAATTACTTAACGGTTCCCATTCAGGCTAGCAAACAGCACTCGGGAAAAGGGAGAACACATGGTGGTAGGGATACCTTGTGTGGAGTTGAGCTAACTGGTCTATGAGGTTGTGTTTAGGCTGGCACTGGATGAATCTAAGGAGATTAAGCCCAAGGCCTTGGTATCATAAAAGTTCTAAGTTGGGCAACCAGATTCTGGGGTCACCTGGTATTGCTACTTAGCAGAGACATTGCACTTTTGAGAACATGGATTCTGGATCTAGTTTTCTCTGGTTTATGATTGCTTTGGGGGGGGTTCTTCTGCCTTACGTTTCTCATCTGTGAAATGGGGGTGAAAATTGTCCCTGCCTGATTGACACCCAGTAGAGACTTAATTAAGCGATCTAATGGAATAACAGAAAATATTCCAGTGGCCCCTGTGGCATGGAGGTCAGCGCTATCTGAGCTAGGCTGGGGGAAGCTGGTATTCTCCGCCAAAATCGGTAGTGGGAGCTGGGTGTTGAGAACAAACTGTTGAAGTGGACCATTCCATGGATTTTCGCCTTTTCTAAGCAATCTCTGCTTTGTGACCTGAATTTGGCCATCTTTGTTTTAAAAGGGACAGGATTTAATGTTGGAAAATGCATTTACATTTTTCCTGCAGAGATGAACAATCAGAGTGGGCTAACTGAAGACAAAGGCGTGGAGGCCATTGTTGGTGGGCACCACCTGCACAGGCTTGATTTCTGGAACCTGGCTGGGTCTGCCCTGATCTTCTCCCCAGTGAGCTTCTTTCCATGGAGAAAGAGGGAGAGGTGGTATTTTTATAACTGCTCTTTAGAGCACTCTGTCTATTTTTAGAAAAAAAATTTGGATAATGAGCTTTAAGGGTAGAAGGACAATAAGACAGAAGTGGATAAGCAGGGATGGGCTGAAAGAAGCAAGAGAGAAAGAAAAAATATAAAGGGACATCCAGAAGGACTAGGGAGACTAGGGAGTGACCATTAAGATCACCTGTCTAAAACTCGTGTGTGTGTGTGTGTGTGTGTGTGTGTGTGTGTGTGTGTGTGTGTGTTGGGGGTATATGTGTTTGTATATATGCACAAGTGAGTGGGTGTATACATTTGGAGACCAGAAGTCAACCAAATGTCTTCATCAACTTATCTCTACTCTATCTTTTGAGAAAAGATCTCTCACTGAGCCCCAAACCTGCCTATTTGGATAGACTGGCTGGCCACTGAGTTTTAGGGATTCTTTTGTCTCTGTCTCCCAAGTGATGGGATCATAGGCACAGACTACCATGACTGTGAAGGGATCCAAACTTGGGTATTCATGCTTTTAGGAAAAGGTTTTCACCTACCAAGACACCTCCTCAGCACCCTAAGACTCAGTTTTTAAGTTCTGTGCTAGATAGAAGTCATCCATCACCAAAACTTTCCAGCATGACAGCTGATGCTCATATGTGTGTTTTGTGGATATCGAACTTACAATTTAGAAATGTCTAAAATCCACATCTGCACTGGGATTTCCAGAGTGAGGGATTAGGAAGATCAGCAAGAAAGCAAACCTAGAGTGAACTGTAGGCATAATAGAAGATTCTGGAGTCTTCAGAAGCCCAGTGGAATGCAGTGGCTTGAGTCATTTTCGAGAAGATGTGGGATATCCGCAAGGTCCTGGGAAAAATGTGGGTGGGAACAGAGTCTGAATATTTATGCTGAGCATCAATCATCAGAAGAAACAAAAACACCAGACTACAAATGAAAGGGATCAGGAGGAAAAGACCATGAAAAGACCCATTAAGTTGTTGGAACAAACAATAGCATTAAAATCTCAAATTTGAAAAAAGAAAATGCAGAAGAGTCCTGTTAATGTGTTTTAAAAGACGTATGCATTGGAAACAGAAATAAAGAAATCGACAAAATGGCCAAAATATGGACATTGTCCTGATTTATGATTCATTTTCTCTAACAACCTCAACTGTTGCTTGCTTCTCTCAGCATCCTGGCCTGAGCTTTGTCTTCTCTACAGATTCAGTTAAAACAGTATTCTAGAACATCCCATGGGTGTGTATTCTGAACCGATCACTCTAGAGTTTGCCTCTTTCTGGAAAGGAGGAGGAATGGGAAAGATCTGCTTTAGTTCTGAATGCTCTATAGGACTCACTTCAGCCCCCACGTGACTATGCCCCGCAGACAGTGGTGACAAGTGGAGTTTGATTGCTAGGTCACTGTAGCTGTGGCAGATGGCTTAGCCTCTCACAGCTCTGGTGTACTCATCTTTGTGTTAGTCACTTGTTTTATTTTGGTGACAAGAATGTTTAAAAAAGCAACATAAGGAAGGGAGGGTTTATTTTGTCTAACATTATGAGTGTACAGTCCATACTGTGGGGAAGGCACGGCGGCGGGAGTGTGAGGTGATTGGTCACATGACATCTGCACTTGAGAAACACAGAGCTTTGAATGCTGGTCTTTCTGTTTTATTCTTTGGTGCCAATCAGAGTTAGGGTGGGTCTTCCTGCCTTAATTAGACCAGTCTAGAAACAACCTCACAGGCATACCTGGAGATCTTCCTCCTGAGTGATTCTACATTCTATCAAGTTGGTGATAGGAACCATCACAACTTGTTTAGTAGTCATAAGGTGGCCAGAAATACGAAATGAAAACAAAACAAAACCAGCTGTACATGTCTCTGTGTCTGTTTATTCCCACTAACTGTGACCACTGGGTTTAATAACACTTCCATAAAACAATGGCGTATTCAACAATAAAGCATAATTTTAGAGGGACTTTAAGTTGGGTTCTGATGGTCCTCCTGTTATGATACTGCATCAACTGATCTGATAGAACCTAGTGGAATGTCGGATTCATTCATGACCATTGCTAGGAAGGTGCAGTGCTATAATTAATCAACATGGCGCAGCTTATGGGGATCCCTTACGAATTAACAACAAGAATCTGTATGCTCCAACAATCCAGCTAGTGGGAACACAAGTTCTACAATAAAATCAGTTGTTCACTAGGATGTCTGCATTCCTATGCTCATTGTATTCACAAGAATGTGGTGGGCATCAGACAGAGAGCTGATCTCCAAAATATATCAAAAACTCAAGAAATTGGTCATTAAAAGAACAAATAATTCAATAAAAAATGGAGTACAGACCTAAACAGAGAACTCTCAACAGAGGAGTCTAAAATGGCTGAAAGACACTTAAGGAAATACTCAATATCCTTAGCCATCAAAGAAATGCAAATCAAAACAACTCTGAGGTTTTATCTTACACCTGTAAGAATGGCCAAAATCAAAAACACTGATGACAACTTATGCTGGTGAGGTTGTGGGGTAAAAGGAACACTCCTGCATTGCTGGTGGGAATGCAAGCTATTACAGCCCCCTTTGGATGTTGGTGTGGAGATTTCTCAGAAAATTAGGAAACAAACTTCTTCAAGACCCAGCAATACCACTTTTGGGGTATCTATTCAAAGGATGCTCAATCATACCACAAGGACATGTGCTCAACTATGTTCATAGCATCATTTTTTTTGTCATAGCCAGAACCTGGAAACAACCTAAATACCCTTCGACTGAAGAATGGATAAGGAAAATGTGGTACATTTACACAATGGAGTACTACACAGCAGAAAAAATAATGACATATTGAAATTTGTGGGCAAATGATGGATCTAGACAACCTCATATTGAGTGAGGTAACCCAGACCAAGAAACACAAATATCACGTGTACTCACTTATAAGTGGCTTTTAGACATAAATCAAAGAAAACAAGACTACAAATCACAATCCCAGAGAACCTAGACAACAATGACAACCCTAAGAGAGATACACGTAAATCTAATCTACATGGGAAGTAGAAAAAGACAAGATCTCTTGAGTTCATTGGAAGCATGGGGACCACAGGAGAGGTTTGAAGGGGAAGGGAGCAGAGAAAAATGTATATCTCAATAAAAACAATAAAAAGAAAACATTGAAATAAATGAATGAATGAATGAATGAATGAATGAATGAATGAATAAGAAAAATACAAAAAACTGTGGTGGGGAAGCAAGTGGCTGTTGATAAATGAATGGGTAAAGAAATACACACATGATCGGGAAAAGTGTGTGTGCTAGAGAAATGTCCTACCACTGAGTTGCATCCCTAGCCCTTTTTGAATTTTGAGACAGAATCTCATTACATTGGTCAGGTGTAATGTACATTAAATCAGTAAACTATCATGTGCTCTTTGAGCCCGCTAAGAAGCCAGCTCTGGGAGCAGGGTTGTCCCTTCTCCACTTCAGACCCAAGCAAGAGTCTCTAAGTCTCCATGGCCTCTTTTCTGGGATGGACTCCCACTTCTGTGTAGAGAAGGAGAAGAGCAGCAAACAACCCAAGAGTAAGAGCATCCTCTCCTTGAGAGCGACTGGGAGGTCAACCATTCCCAACAGAGGTTATTATCATCCGTGGGAGATCAGCATGGTAAGAAAACTCAATTGGGATTTCAACTGATACCACAACTTTCCTAGTTGGGGTCTGCTGGATGCTGTATGTGCCCGATCTGATGATGTCATCTCCGTATATTGCTATTTCTTCTTTTACTTGGAAGCCTCACCTGAGGGGACACTTCTCCACCCGGGATTGTCAATCATGAACCCCAGGTGGCTGCCTCAGAAGGCCTTTCCAGAATGATTTCTGCAGGATGCAGAAAACTTTGGTGATGTTTTACTCTATCTATCTGCTGCTGGGTATTTACCTTTTTATTTTAGTTTGCTGTAGATTTAATGAACTCAGTAATCCATAACAAAAGCACCACTATCCTAGACCATTCTCTGGACTGCACAAAACACAGGCTGGACTTGAATTCACTCTAGCCTGACTGGACTTTCAATTCTCCTTCCTCGGCCTCCCACGTAGCTGGGATTGCAGGCCTGCACCACCGGGTTTTAAAAACAGCTGTGTAAAGCCAGGTGGTGGTGTCACATGCCTTTAATCCCAGCAGATTTAATCGGGAGGCAGAGGCAGGCAGATCTCTGAATTCGAGGCCAGCCTGGTCTATAAGAGCTAGGTCCAGGACAGGCTCTAGAAACTACAGGGAAACCCTGTCTCGAAAAACCAAAAAAATAAATAAATAAATAAAAATAAAAATAAAAAAATAAAAACATCTGTGTATACAGTGGACTCTGTGCGTGCTCATTCACATACAGTTACCATCATTGAGTTTATACCCAAGCTCATGATACCATAATTTTATTAAGACGTCTATTTATAGACATGCCTGAAACTGACATGTTGAAATAGATGCTAAAATAATTTTATTTTAATATTGTATTGTCTCTAGAAAATAGTTTTGAGAATAGGCAGTTCCTATTACTTGTGGTTTTCACTTTGAGACATGAAAGAAAATATTAGCAGTTTTTGATCATAAAAGAGGCCATTGGCACAGGTAAAATGACAGTCTTTGGCCTGGAGTCCCAAAGAACTGTCCTCACCACTGTAAAGGAATGGATAGATTCTGCCAACCAGCTAAGGGGAGCAATGAGGAGGCTATCCATCGTCTGTCTAAAGCCTTTGGATGAAAGGAAGAAAATTGTCACCTGTGATAACTCCCACATCACTGGATGGTCTCCCAGGATGGAGATGCTACAGACTAAGAAATGAACAAGGGTCCTCTGGTTGAAGCTGAGAAACTATGGGTGACAAGCTGTTGGGAGAAGAGGGAAGGGCAGAGGGAGAGGAGAGGGAAAAGAAAAGAGAGAGGAGGAGGAAGAAAGAGAGAGAAAGAGAGAGAGAGAAAGAGAGAGAGAGAGAGAGAGAGAGAGAGAGAGAGGAGGAAGAGGAGCAAGAGGAGGAGGGAGAGAGGGATAGGAAAGGAACCACAGAGCAGGGATATCTGCCATTCTGGAAGAGTCTGGGAAGCAGGGAAATACAACCTTACAGAAACATTTTTTTGTTTTGTTTTGTTTTTTGAGACAGGGTTTTTTTTGTAGCTTTGGAGCCTTTCCTGAAACTAGCTCTTGTAGACCAGGCTGGTCTCGAACTCATAGAGATCCACTTTTAAACTGCCCTAAAGTCCTTCAACAAGGAACAGTTCCAAAGACTCAGTGGGGAGGCACAGAAGCCAGAGGTTCCTCAGCAGTATCCCTGAGGGTGTGAGAGCAGGCCTGGCCATAAATTCACATAAATAGCAGGTTGTCGGCTAGATTCCCTAAACCTCATCTTTATTTTTTTTAAAAAAGTAAATAAACAGAAAAAACAGGTATGAGAACCATGATGGTAATGATGAAAAATATAATTCTCAACTGGGTGAGGTTCTCCTTCCCCTAGTCCACACTTGGTATCAGCTGGGGATCTTTTGGTGCCACTGTGAAGGGGAATGGAGGATGGGGATAAAGAATGCTTCTGTACCCAGAGAGCAAAGATCTGCATCTTACCAGCCATTCTGCTGTATCCAATGTGAGTCTCCATGACAAAGTCAGATTTGGAGTTCTAATTTCTACAGGACTGAGTCAGGGTGTGGGATAACTGTTGAGAAGAGCCTGTGGGGCACTGGGACACGGCAGGATCTCAGGGAACAGTTCTTGCTTGTGCCACGATGTTTATCCCTCTTGCTGTTTCCAGACTTGGGAAGGAAGCAATACCCCACCATTCACTGTGGTGATCACTTCCCACCCTCCTATGAGAACAGCAGTGCTTGGTCTCCCGAGGGCTGGCAGTGGGAGGTTATGTGTTCAGTGCTTCCAACACAGTGACTCAGGAGTCTATAAGGAATACAAGCAGCATCTTGAATGGGAGCAAAGTGAAGCTACTAAAGTCAAAGTATCAGCAGGCCTGGTTCCTTAGAAAGGCTCCTGGACAAAGCGTTTTTCCCACAGCTGCAGTTTGAGAATGCCCACCCATGTTCATAGCTATGAATCACATCCCCTTCGCTCCATTTCATCACCAATTATGTCCCTTTATAATAATTATCTTTCTTATCTCTGTGATGCGACACCTAGCAAAAGCAACTTAAGGAAAAAGTATTTACTCTGGCTTATAGGATCAGGGTACCAGTCCATCATGGTGGGAATGCAAGGCAGATGGGGAGGCTCCACCTACACCTGCAGGAGTTAGAGGCAGCTGGGGAGGCTCCACCCACACCTATAGGAGTGAGAAGCAGCTGAGGAGGCTTCATCCACACCTGCAGGAGTGTGAGGCATCTTGGGAAGATTTCATCCACATCTGCAGGAGTGTGATGCACTGGGGAGGCTCCATCTACACCTGCAGGAGTTTGAGGCATCTGGGGAGGCTCCATCCGCACTTGCTGGAGTGTAAGGCAGCTGGGAATGCTCCATCCAAACCTGTTGGAGTATGAGGTAGCTGGGAATATTCCATCCACACCTGCTGGAGTGTGAGGCAGCTGGGGAGGCTCCATCCACACCTGCTGGAGTATGAGGCAGCTGGGAAGGCTTCATCCATACCTGCTGGAGTGTGAGGCAACTGGGGAGCTCCATCCACACCTGCTGGAGTATGAGGCAGAGGCAGCTGGGGAGATTCCATCTACACCTGCTGGAGTGTAAGGTATACACACTTGTATAAGTGTGAAGCAGCAGCTTCTCACATCTTGGCAGTGAGGAAGGAGATTAGACTGGAATCCAGAGCACATAGTACCTTCAAGCCTTACACACAGGGACCACTTTCCACTGGAGCGACCGGGGTCCCAAAGGTTTCACAACCTCCTTAGGCAATGCCACCTGCTTGGCACCAAATGTTTAAATACATGAGCCTGTGGAGGATAGTTCACACTTAAACCATGACCTTGTTCCATGTTATTTCAACTTTGGGGCCTCATAAGGGACCACACAGATAGCATGGACCCCTGCATTTTGTCCCCAGTAGTTATGACTATTTGGGAATATTCTAGAACTTTAGGAGGTGGAGCCTTGCTGTAGGAAGTAGCTCATTGGGAGCAAGTCCTTGGAATAGCTCCCGCTATCTTATTTGTCTTATTTTTCTCTTCCCCTCTGGCTTATGAAGGGCATATCATCGATTGGGACTGTTAATTCAACCTGGATCTTGAAGTGAGAAGAAGATGCAGGGAACAGGACTGCAGCAGAGAAATGACCAGCAGCATTATGAGATCAAGAGATACGAGATACAACTAAATTGTTGGAAGCCACTGAAATTTTGGGGATGTTTGTTAAACAGCATAAGCTCCTAGAAACTAATAGAGCAAGTGAGAGAATCCATTGGGTAAAGAGCTGGTCATTAGACATGACTAGAACAGATTTGTGTTATAGGTAGAGGTTTATTTGAAAGTTAAACTCCTCAAGATTGATCCTATAGAATATTGTCCCTGCTCTTCCCTCTGACACAGGAGGACTTTGTTTGCTGGTTATGCTGGAGGTTCCAGGGATCAGACTCAAGGCCTTATGCATGCTATGCAGGCAGCTTACCACTGAGCTACAGGCTCAGCTCCCTGATTCAGGAGTCTGAATAAACTCAGGCTAGAAGATGCTGTGCTTCCCAATTCACTTACATGCAGTCAGAAGCTTCATTGTTTAGAGACTCAACCATCGGCCTGATTCCTGGTCTTAGGAACTTTAAGAACATTTCATGGATGTGAATGAACCTTCTTCTCCAATGGCAACAGCAAGAAACTCAGAGAATCCTGAAGCCTCTTGTGAGTCTGTGGACCTGAACATGCATAGCTTGATATAGCTTCATCTAATCATGAAGCCAATCTACTTCCCACTTTACAACTGAACAAAATAAGACTGAAAGACATCAAGTGAATTGTCCCCGACAGCACAGTTAATGGGTAGAGAAGAGACACGGAAAAAGACACGTGTCTGTCTTTTTCTGACCTTAGTTGCTACCACAAACACGGTTTAAATGAAAGATAAAGCAAAATTAGATTAAAACAGCAGACAACGGGAAATAACTCAGTTGGTAGAGTACTTGTTTAGCATGCAGGAAGCCCTGGATTGATCCTTAGCTCTGCCTAAAGCTCTGTGGTGGTCCTTGTCCTTAATCCCAGCCCTCAAGAAGTGGAAGCAGGAGGATCAGGAGGTCAAGTCAGCCTTTGTCACATAGTGAATTCCAGGCTAGCCTAGGCTACTTGAAACCTTTTCTTGGAAAAAGAAGCCAATGAAAACGGGCGGGGATAGCACCTATGTTTCATACGGAAGTGTTGCCCTGTGGAACTCCCATGTGACAACATGACAGAAAACAGAAATTAGGAGGGAGACACACCATCTGGAGACCACACAGAGGAAACCTAAGGAGCCAATATGGAGGATAGGTCCCCTGTTTGTAAACCACTGCCCTGCACGATACTGGGGAGGAAAGGTGGTGGGAATGGAGGATGAGACGTCTCCATTTCTATTTTGGGAGGTTTCTCCTTTCTTTCAGAGTGATAAAAGCAACAGCTTTTGTTTAAGCCCCTAGACAAACTGTTTACTCTCCTCCCTGATGTAAGGCAAAGCTGAGAAAAGTGTGGTGGCACTCTGTGCATGGGAATGCTGTCTCAGCCTGTGCCATTAGGGATGCTATGGAGGTATTTCATTAATTGCTGCTGACGTATGTTTGTGCTGATGGTGAGCTCGCACTCTGCATCTGAACCCTCATCTGCCTGGAGAACATCTCACATGCAAATCAATCTCCTAACTTGAAGCTAAGGAAAGATCAAAAAAACAAAGGTGTCCAGAATAGTTCACTTTGCCAAGTCCCAGGTTAGCTTAGCTCCATGTTCCTAACATGGGAGACTGGGCTCTTTCAACTATGTCTGGAGATATCTTATTTATCACAACCAGGCCGAGTGAAGGGGGTTCCTGCTGGCACTGGGCGGCTAGAGTCCAGGCACGTTACCACAGTTCACAGGATCCTCCTCCATCAGCAAGGGATCCAGCCCCAGTGATCTGTAATGCTAAGACTGGGGAACTGACACCAGTCACTGCTTCTAGTTTGATTACCCTGTAGAGAGGGATAGGGACTTACTCAAGGCCACACAGCATCTTAGTGAGAGAGTGAGACGGCAGGAGGTCTTCCCTGACTGGAAGCACAGGTGAAGGAGTCTGAAGGTCTGACCCTCAGATTTGACCCTTGCCAACTGATGAGTCCTAGGCTCTCTTGGCTCTGTGTGCATCAGAGATCATTTACAAAGTAGGAATATGGGTCATTTCTACCAATAGATCTGTCACCCTGGCTGGCCTGGGACTGGCTTCCATGTAGACCAGGCTGGCCTCAAGCTCATAGAGATCCACCTGCTTCTGCCTCCTGTATGTTGGGATTAAAGGCGTGTGCCACCATGTGTCACTCTCCGTCAACAGACCTCTGAAGATGACCCACCAGCATGAGAACCAAATAAACAAACAAAAAACAGTTCACCACATAGTATTACACAGTTTCTTTTCTATTACTTTTTAAGTCTGTATTTTCTTATCAGTGGGACTGAGGGTAAAGGAAAGCACATCATTAATTATAGTGATCACTGTTACAAAGCAGGCATTTTCATTTCCATTGGAACAGTCCCTGGTTTGCAACAGGCAAGTTCTGCATCAACAAGGACGGCTTCAGTCTCGCGAATTGTGGTTCAGTTACTCACGATGACCTCTGGCAAAGGGTCAGATGGAGCCTCTCTCCTCCACTATCTGTTAGTTTCAACACCAGCTTCACCTTTAGAAACAGACAGAAGGTGTGGTGAGCTGATGGAGGACCTTCTGTGCTCTGAAAACATCCAAGTCTGAAGCCACAGATCCAGGGCCTGAGACTTTATATGTGAATAGAAACTCTATGGATGGGAATAAGCTAATGCTCTTAGAACAGGAGGATTGTTTTGGGGTACCAGGGAGGCTGATGAATACTGAAGAAAAGCAGTGCAAGGAAAAAGAGATTGATTTGGGGTCAGGCTTTCAGAAGACTCAATACACATTTGCTCAGGTAAAACATCATGACGGCAGGAGCAGACCATGCATGGGGAGAGGGTCTTCTCACCTCATTATTGATGGGAAGAAGGGAAAGAGAACTCTAGAATCTCTGCTTGAATGTAGGTTGCATTATATCATATTCTCACCTCATTATTGATGGGAAGAAGGGAAAGAGAACTCTAGAATTTCTGCTTGAATGTAGGTTGCATTATATCATCTTCTGTACCATTGACTAAAACAAGTCACATGATATGAATGAGCCAGAGAAGTACGCTTCCCCCTTGGAAGTCACCTAAGTTCAGCTTCAGTGTCAGAGAGTCTATCACCCTCTTACAAGAAACACCAGTGAGTTTGGGGGAGCCTTCCTCCAATGGGGTGGATTATACAATATGGACTCCAAAGCTTCTTATCTTTCTGAACTAATCTAAATGTTTCAAAGACAGAGATTAAGCTCAAACTTCTTATTCATGCATGGGAATCCAAAGCTGAGGGTTCCTCTTGATGATCTCTGTCTGAACTCTAGCTGAGGCTTGTCTAACAAGCCTCCAGTAGATAATGCTCCAAATACATTTCATCAGAGCAGAGATCCATGTTGGACAGCAGTAGCCCATGGTGAATAAGTCATTGCAGGGATCTCTGGGGCTTCTAGACATTTTCAGCCACAATTCCCACTCAGGGCTGCTGTGTCTGTGATAAAGTGCCTTCGATGGATGCTGAAAAGATACAGAAGAGGGCAGTGGGCATCCTGCAGGGTGGGCTCTTCAAGTATAGAGAAACCGTGTCAGCAGGTGATGGAAAGAATGGGGCAGATAACAGAAGGGCTAGAGAGAAGCAGTCTTCCCTGTGGACTGAGTTCACGTTCACATCTCTGATAGGTCTAAACCTACAAACCTGCCTCATGCAAGCTTCAAGTAAACCAATCATGGCCTTGCTATCTAAGCACGCTCCTGATCTTCATACTATGTAGCTTCCCCTTGGCCATTTGGAAGGAAGTTCCTGACTCATCCATTATCTCTTCTATTTCCACTAATGACCCTTTCCCACTTGTTCGCCAGAATGCCCCTCCTTGTTCTTCTGATTGCCCACTTTCTCCCCGTGGCTTCATGTTGGAAAGCCTTCCTACTCCAGGTGTCTCCTCTTGGGTATCCACATGGGTCCCCTGGCACTCTTGAAACAGCAGCAGGAATGGCCATATACCCAGGGCTCACATCATGTCTGCACACTGAAAGAAGACACCATCGCCCTCTCCAATAACAATCCACACTGAGCATTGTCATTTTCACTTATCAGAGCTGGTCCTGGGTACCTAAGAATGTACAGTGGCAGTCCTGGGGCTGGAAGGATGACTGTGAGGGTAAGAACACTTACTGTGTGAGCATGAGGCCCTGAGTTGAGATTCTCGGGCACCATCATACACAGGCCTCTAAACCAAGCCCCGTGGGGCCATAGAAAGGAGGACTTGTTCACCATCAGCCAGTTCCAAATTTAATTAGAGACCTGTATCAAAGAATTAAGACAGGAAATGTAAAACAGTACATTTGGTTTCCTGCTCTGGCCTCTGCAGAGAGGTGTACAAACCACACACACACACACACACACACACACACACACACGTACGCACCATGTAAGCTAACTGTGGACAGAGCTGGCACTGGACTGAGTCTTGCCTGACCTCAGTGCTCAAACCTCCTTGCTTTATACTGTGTTCTTCCCCCTCACACGGATGAAGGAACCCAGAGGAAGGGCGGGCACACAGGGCACTGATTCCTTCCCTCCTCGTTCCCACTTCCCTGCTCTTCTGCACATTGGTTCACTCAACAGACTGCAGAATGGAGCAGGAGACACTTATTTCTCCCTGGACAATAAATCACAGGCGTTCTATCTGTCACTGGCTGGATTTTCCAAAGATTTGTTTTCGTCGGTTTAATGAATTATTGGATCACCTGGAAATTGCTCAGAATTAACCTGTGGCTGACATTAATGGATACGCAACACAAGTGTCGGGATCTCGCTCACCAGCCCAATCCATCCTTCTGCGAGGCTGCCAGCTGCCTGGCACCAGGTGACTCATTTCTTGTGATGTCCCGTCTGCCTGCTTCTGGGGCCATGGGTACAGGATCAGCCTGTCAGGAACAGCCACCTCGAGCCTCCTCAACCAGGTACATAGGCACTGAAAACTGCTTGTGCCTCATTGGTATCAGTTATTTGTGCCTTTCTCTTTCTCCCTCATTCCACACTTAATGGTTTTACACTGTTTGGGTCACAGTTTGCCCACCGCACTAAAGAGCGAGCTTGCACTTAATGTAGTTGTTGGCTTACCCGGTCCTTCTCAGTGTCCTCACAGGAGTGTGAAGGATGCTGGCCACTAGTGTTTACACAGCAGCATCCTACCTGTTGGAAGTTACATGCTTTGTGATTGCTTCCCAGCCACTTAATTCTCTATTTTCAATTTCTGAAGTGTTCGTCGGTTAACTCTCTAAATGAGGGATTTATATGCCCTTTTTTCTTTTTCTCACTTTTACATTTTTTAATTAAAATAAAATTACATCATTTTCCCTCTCTCTTTTTCTCCCACCCACCCCTCCCATACCTTCCCTACTTCCTCTCAAGTTCATGCCCTCTTTTTCTTTGATAAATTATTGTTGCATATCTCTTTGCAATCTGCTGTGTCTGTGCAGTGTTGTCTGTATATGATTTCAGGGATGACCGCTTTGTATTGCGGAACGAATGAGGGAACCCATCCCTAGGAAGACTAATTCTCTCTCTCTCTCTCTCTCTCTCAGTCAGTTCTTTGTTTAGTGATGGTACCTATGAGATTCCCCCCTTCCATGTCTGTTAGTGTTGTCACGGTTTGTGTCTTGTTTAGGCAGTCATACTATTATGGTATCATGGTCAATGTCATGCTGTAGATAGTTTAGGCTTGGAGGATCCCCCATTTCTGTCACAATAACTTAACTTAATCACTAAAGTGTGAAAGCAGTCACATTAAGAGTGGGCCTATTGCATGCCAATAAAACATTTTTCTATGCAGCCCACTGGATCTGTTAACTATGCGCTATCAACCTCATAGGGAATCCTCATACATGTTTGGTTCACACTCACAAAAACAACTGTAGAAAGTCCAGTGTGGTAGACATAACATTTATTCCATACTCTGGAAACCAGGAATGCCACAGGTTTCATTTCTGGGCTCATTGTTTTGCAT